>NC_082639.1:65572651-65875681 GCF_028023285.1 Balaenoptera ricei | reverse complement strand
AGTCCCTCATTGATGGACATCTGGTTTGTTTCCACATTTTGGCTACTGTGAATAATGCTGCTACGAATATTTGTGTGCAAGTATCTGTTTGAGTCCCCATTCTCAATTCTTTTAGGTATATACCAAGAAGTAGAATGTCTGGATCATATGGTAATGCTATGTTTAACTTTCTGAGGAACCACCATGTGGTTTTCCAAAGTGACTGCACCATTGTACATTCCCACCATAAATGGATTAGGATTCTAATTTCTCCATATCCTCACCAACAATTATTTTCCATTTACTTAATAATAACCATCCTAATGGGTGTGAAATGGTAATTCTGGTTTTGATTTGCATTTCCCTAATGACTAGTGACGTTGAGCAACTTAAGTGCTTATTGAACCTCTGTATATCTTCTTTGGAGAAATGTCTGTTCAAGTCTTCTACCTAGTTTTGAAATGGGTTGTTACTTTTTTTTTCTTGTTTAGTACAAATATATTTTTAAAACCTGATTTTGGTGAAACATCTGAGCAGTTCACCAACAATGGTATAAGGATTAAAAATATGTTTATTCAGTATTTCTCCATCGAACAATTTAAAGAAATGTAAAATAACTATTCATAGAAAAATATGACATAATATACTGATTCATTTTCTAAGAAAAAAATGGATGATCTTACCTAGAGTCTTGATTATTAATTAGTAATTCAAGGTTTTGGGTTGATGATGAATCTATCATAGCTGTCTGTTCACTACCCTGGAAACAAATCTTCAGTGATTTTGGTGCATAAACTGAATTTTGAATAAATTCAACATATTTTAATAAAGCTGCAACAGCTGCAAGGCAGTAATACCTGTAAAGTGACCAAAGATACATCACTATAAATCTCTGGAATAAAAAAAAGTATTGCTATAAAAGAAAACATTTATTTCACTTTAATATTAGCAAAATTACAAATATTTGCATAGCATTGTTTAAAATCAAAGGGAAAAAGCACACCAACTGTTCCTGATTTTTGATAACTAGTTAAATTACCTCTAAAACATAAAAGTTGATAAAAAGAGACAATTTTCTAAAGTCTGAGACTTAAGGGATATTAGACTCCCAATAGGTCACATGTTAGAAGTCAACATTCAATGGTAATTTGTGTCAATTTTTGATGTACCATTCTAAGTACACGTTCAAATAATGTTGAAAAAGTCTGAGAGTTGTAAAGGTACAGTCTGGAGGTCCCAATGTATAGGAAAGCATGTTTTGATCTCGGTGAGAGTAGTCGTCATGATTAACTGAGTGAACAAGTGGTCCAACCTGGCTCAAAGTAAGTATCTGTTCAGCATGTTATAAGAAATATCCATTCCAAAAAAATCATTCCCCATCTCATTCTGAAGGAGTAAAGGTATGAAGTAACAGGAACACAGCTTTAACTGTGTTTCACTTCTGTACCGTCACATTTCTAGTTTGCTGTAGCTACTTGAGCTTTTCAATTCAAAGTAAAGTGAGCAGGAACCATTAAGGCAGTAGATTATGACTAATTTGGAGAAATTCCATAAAGTTTAGTTAGCAAGATATGCCTTGTATATAAATTTTAGTTAACTGTTTTACTATTTCCATAATTACTGAGTGTTTTATAAGCCAGGCACTTTTCTAGGTGGTAGGGAATATAGCAAAGAACAAAACACACAAAAGACCCTTCCGTCCTGGAATACACACCAGAGATTTACTACTTGCCCTAAATTTTAACTTACTTGGATTGAACCTCCATTAGGACAGTGTTGAATTCTGTTATGCATAATTGTTCAATGTACTCTAGTCCTTTTGTTTCATTGAAGTATTTCCTTTGGACAGTAGTGAAATTAACATTCTGAAAAGAATTTTTAATTTCAAAATAAATTTTAAGTTTCATGCACTTGCCCAAAACTGCTTTCTTAAATACATGCTCATACATGGGTAGATGACTTAAATATGGAATAAAGTTTATTTTTCATTATTTATTATTTTCTGGAGTTAAATAAGAAGTTTTCTTAGTTATTTACAAAAAGAATGATGGCCTGTCTTGCTAAGTGAATTATAGCAGTCTGTAGCTCTTATTAAGCCATATTTACATGAAATTTAAGTACAATAAAAAATAAACATGAGAGTCTCTGACTTCTACTAATTTTATTCTACAGCAACAACAGCAACAAAGGTTTTACATTCAGCCTCATATACACTATCGTAATTTAGAGAGGGTAAATCTTTGTAATACACTAGTTGAGGAAGCCAAAAATACCAGTTCCAGCTATCAAATCTATGAAATGCTATCTACATAAGGTGAATTTAATTTATAGAATAAAGAAAAGCAGATAATGGAACTTTTTTTAAAAGAGAAAAAAAAAAGCATGCAGCTGCAGAGTAAAAGGTCTGCCTGCTTTGAATAAAAGTAATAGGTAAGAAAGGTATTAATAATATAATAACAATGGACCGTGAAAGAGCTGCAAGGCTGAAAAAAAAAGTCATAAGCAGGTAGGGAATTTGTTATGTGCCAAGATTGTTTGAAGAGTTATCTCATTTAATCTTCCCAATAACCCTATGATGTAAGTCTTGTATCAATATTAAGTACAATTTTCCTCTAAGTCAAATTCTGAGAAGTCAAGTAACTTTTCTAATATACAATTGATATGTTCCAGAGCTGAGACTTGAATTTGGATTTCTTTGACTAAGAAGTCCATGTTCCTTACACTTCATATTGCTTCTTATTTAACTGAGGTCTTTTTATGGTAAGTGTGATGATAATGATAACAATAACATTGATTTTCCCCTCCGTTTATAATGCTTTTATACCAAATACTTCTATGGCTCTCTCTCTCACTCCTATCAGGACTTTGCCCAAATGTAACCTTATCAGTGAGACCATTTCTGATTACCTTATATAAAATATCAATTCTCTAGGAGGTAGATACTATTATTGTCCCTATTTTACTGACGAATAAAAACTGAAGCTCAGAGAGGTTAACTTAACTTGCACACAGTCATTTAGAATCAGGATTTGAAACCACAACAGTCTAGCTCCTCTATTCTTTTTTTTTTTTTTTAATTTATTTATTTATGTATTTATTTATTTTGGGCTGCGATGGGTCTTCGTTGCCGCCCATGGGCTTCCCCTAGTTGTGGCGAGCCGGGGCTACTCTTCGTTGTGGTGCGCCGGCTTCTCACTGCAGTGGCTTCTCTTATTGTGGAGCACGGGCAGTAGGCACGTGGGCTTCAGTAGTTGTGGCACGCGGGCTTCAGTAGTTGTGGCATGCGGGCTCAGCAGTTTCGGCGTGCAGGCTCTAGAGCACAGGTTCAGTAGTTGTGGCGCACGGGCTTAGCTGCTCCATGGCATGTGGGATGTTCCCGGACCAGGGCTCGAACCTGTGTCTCCTGCATTGGCAGGCGGATTCTTAACCACTGCGCCACCAGGGAAGTCCCTGGCTCCTTTATTTTTAAGCACTATGCTATATTGCCTTACATCTCAAGCGTAGTAAATGTAGGTTGTTTTCGCCTTTGGAGGATTCATCTATCCCACATTCTATGTTGTTCTGTCCATGTGGGACTGTCAATTACAGTACTCTGTGCCCCACAGCAAAAAGCAAATGCCCTGGGATTAATCAATCATAGTGCTTTTACCCCCATAAACAGTGATTAATCTAACATGTGGGAACATGAACAAAGCAGGAACAGTCAGGGTCCTTCTCTCGAATTCATATGTGGACACTGGAAGAAAGAAGTTATTTTTTACTCTCAGTTGGCTAAGCTGAGTTGACATTAGCCTGGAGCCATGAGCAATCATTTTATTAAACCTCACAGAGAGATGGCAGTGGAGATGAGACTAAGGATAGGATCTATCCAACCATTTGGCTTCCCAGTTACATAAGCCAACAAATTTCCTTTTTCACTTAAGCTACTTTAAGTTGAATTTCTGTTATTCACAACCAAAGGACTTAGAATGCTTAATCAATACAAAATAATGAAGGTATATGGAAAGGTATACATAAACAAGGGTGATGAAAAGAAGTCTAAGTCATGAATGAAAGAGATAAAGAGTCCTGTCTAATAGAGACAATAGGTTTACAATAGGAACCATTTCTGGCAATGAGTAAAAGACAGCTGAGCTACATTGGATCTCTAAGAGCACAAGAAATGTTATATGACTGTAGATGCTGAATATATTAAGAACTATAAAGAACTCATTGGACCATAATCTCAACTTGGTTTCAAATGTGTTAAAGATAAGTCTACAGACACAACGAAATATAATATTCTGAATATAATTTGCACTCCTCAAGAACTATTCTAACTGCAATGCTCTCTACTTGGTTCAGAACCACAGCCTCCATTCCACAAAGCAGGGAGATGTGCTAAAGGGAAGAGATAAACCACATGGTAGAAAGGCCCTTACTGAGAGGGAGAGCATTGGCTGGATAAGGTTCCAGAGCACTTCCCTATCACAGTCCCACAGATGGTGAGACAGTACGTGTTGCCAGGGGAAGCTGTAACAATTCTATAGTATAAATCAAATTCTCCAAAAGAAAAAGTACTTGCTGATAGTTGCTATCCCCTAGAAGAATAAGAACTTCACTTTCAACTAGTCTGGCAGCGCAATAACTACTTTCCAGGAAGCTATACCTAAGGAAATCCATGCTTTCTCTAAGTGTCTGCTTCCTGTATACTCTGGGAAACATCCTTATTACCTAAAAGATTTTTCCTTTTTTTCAAAGTATATCAAGGGTACCAAATCAAATAAGTGAATTCCTTGTCATTTTTATTGTATGTATTAATAGTCCCTAAGCTTAGGACTTGTACTTAGTGAGTACTTTAGGGTATATAAAGATACCCGAATTATTGTTCTTTAGGATGATATTATAAAATGGATTTTAAATAAGTAAGACAATCTTGAATGTTACTACTGAGAATAAAAATCACTTACCTTGAAATTTTCTGTGATGAGAGTAAACAACTTGGTTGAGTTCCCCACAACACAAGCAGTATTTGACATTATTATTTCCAAAGGTGATAAAATTTTGAGTTTAGTGATCACCTAAAATTGTTTGAATAAATAATTTCTTAAATGTAAGCTTGGGATTCTCTAAAACCAAAAAAGTTTCGTATTTTTCTGAGAGATAAAATTAAGGCAGAGACATACAAAGTCATAACTGTTCTAATTATATGTTTCAATTAAATATACTTCTAATGGTAATATGTCAAATATACATCCTATAAAATTATAAATACAAAATATTTTCATAAACATAGGCTATATTTTACTCACAATAGTTTGTATCAGCTCTAAGCCCCCAAATAATTTGAATGTATCAAATATGTATTCCTAAAAAAAAATTTTTTTTAATAAATTCATCTACTCGGTATTTTATTCATCTCCATGAAAAACATAAACATTCAATAGTGTAACTATGGTGATTCAATCAATATGGCCACACGGGTACAGCTTAGAAGTTGAAAAGTACAGAAACACAGATGAGAAACATCTGCTTTATGACTGATGCTTTTCACAGTCTAAGGTGCATTTCTTAGAACTATACTAGACACAGAAATACTTTATCAATATTCTGAACATTCCCGTTTTTTAAAAAAAACTTTTATCCTATTCTTTTTAAATTGCATTGAAATGTGAAATACCCAGATATGCAGTACTAATATCATTTAGGTTGTTAGGTATATTAAAAAATTACTTATTAGGTAGGGAAAGGAAGTCTACATACTGGGAACCATCAAGGGGAATTAGGGAAATTAAGAACAATAAAACATTAAAAATAACATAGTATTTAATATGTTTTAATAATAGTAATGGGGTCAAATAACTTTTTTGAATATAGATTAGGAGTAGACTACCTCTACCTGATAAGTCACACAAATTCCCATGACAACAGGCCAGTGGCCCAAGTTAATGATGAGTGATAGGAAGTGAAGGCAAGAAGTTGAGAGACTTAAATTATGACTGGTCTAAGACACCAGTTTCCCTTATCTCTGGAAAATAAAATTCAAATACAGTTCAGTGGAAACAACCCTTTGGAGATAGCATTATTACATATGCTATCTTTGGAATGAGTCCAAGATTTATTAATTTGAAGATATTAATTTCAGAAATTAATATTAATAGTAATTTGGAATATTTAAGTAACAGCAAAACATGTTATTTTAGAACAAAATAATATTAAAAAATTAAAATCAGATGTAAAACTTTATTTTAATTCAGAGTAACCTACATTGGTGCAATAATGAATAACCATTATTCTACCAAAAAGTAAGCCAATTAAGAAAGCACTGACTTGAAAATCTGCAAAGTGCCCTCTAGATGAACCATTTTCTAGGAGTATAAATATTTACCTTTGCATATGTTGTGTTGTCTGCAAACTGAGATAATATAATTTGTGGGCTTTTTAAATCAATACTTGCCATTCCTATTTCACCTCTGGCAAGTCCTCTCCCTTCTACAACAGCTACAATAACTGATGGAGAGTGTGCAGAAACTGCAGATGAGGATGTAGCTATTAAAAAAAAATTTTAAAGAAAATGTATAAACATTAACAATACTTTCTAGTTCTTTCTCATAAAATCTCAAAGCACCAAGTCTAGGACACAGCTATTACTATCCAAGAAAAAAAATCTCATTTTGCTCATCAAAATATATCTTTCCATATATCCAGACCAAATAAAAATGTTACTTCTCTATTTTGCCAAAACTTAACTTCACATTTAGAAATAATAAACTTATACATTGCCTTATTTTGCATTTTATTGGAATGAAGTCATAAAGAAACACTAAATTTGGGATCAGAAAACATATTATTTATCTTACCTTGTCATTTGAGAGCTATATGAAGTTGAGCAAATTATTTCATAATAAATAATCATATGTCACAAAATATAATGTTAATAGCTGCCCTACCTAACTCAAGAGGTAGCTGAAATGCTCAAATGGGATAATAATATATATCAATGTATTTTATAAAGTATAAAACATTATATGACTATAAACTCCACTTATGAGATATCTGTGTAATGTTGGATATTTTATTAATGTGCCAAGAATGTTCCAAGTTCTTTACTTGAATTAACTTTACTTCTCATGATTCTATCAACAGACATCATTATTTTCTCCATTTGCTTTTCAGGAGACTGAAGCATGAATGGAACTGGTAGAATTTGTATACCGGCAGCCTGGTTCCAGACCTGGTGCTCTTAACCACTACATATATTAGTGATTTTGAGATCTATGCCTGACAAACCATAAATATTCAGGTAAGTAGTTTAACCTTTCTAAATTTACCATTTCTTTATCTGTAAAGTGGAAATACCAAACCTTTTTAACAAAGTTGTTATATAAGAATTAAACATAATATAGAAGGGTTTTATAAAGTATATGAAATTATAAGGCATTATTCATGGATAAAAAAAGTCAGACTACTAAACATACCTAAAATTTTATTTTCAAAGTAAAATTGTCTTTTATCCCCTTTTCAACCTTTCAATATACCTTTTCTCCCCTCCTTACCCTCCCTAATCTAGAATCCTTTTTTCTTTTCTATTCTTCTGTTATAACACCTACAAAATTATTTTTACATTTATGCTTAGTCAGTAGTCAACTTAAGAGTTCATTTAAAAATCTATTGTGTCTAGATCTCAGAATCTTTTTCACCATTAAAGCCTTGTTATACATGGTGATTGAGTTTATATTAGATCTATAGAAGTCAATTTAAGTTCTGCAATCGAATATGACCTTTCCATTCTTAACTGGAAACTTAATAACAAGTTTCAGTACCTGGAAATTCAGTACACACAGAAGACATCTCCCTTAAACTTTAAAAGAACATTTATGCTGTTATCTCTCTGTTATAATACTAAAATAAGCATCATAGTACATAAAGCTTTTTTCTGGGTCTCTTATTATTTCCCTAAATTGGCTCCTTATAAGTCAAATTACTGGAAGAAGGAAAACCATCACTTTTAAAGGATCTCACATATATTGCCACATTTCTTTTCAGGATTGTACCAACTTTTAATTCCATCAGCAGTATATGAGAAAAACCAATCTTACTGAATCCTTACCGTTACTAACTTCTGCAATGTATTATTATTGTTGTTGCTATTATTATTATTAGCTAGTTTAATGGACTGGTGCTTTAAATGTGTATTTTTAAAAATTACTATCAAAATTGAACATCACTTAATATATCCATTTGTTTTCTATATTTTGAGATGTTTACATCCTTTTTGCACAATTTTTACTAGGTCTTAATGTTTTTCAATCTGTTTTTATGAGAATTTTGTAAATCAATGACGACAACTTATAGTTGCTACCAATCTTGCTTTTTTTGATATCACAAAGATTTCTATTTTTGTATAGAAAGTCTTTTCCTTTATAATTTCTTCCATTACTTTTCTGCTACGGAACTCCTCCTTCACTGAGACATTTGATATTCATTACTATTTTCTTCTAACTTTTTGAGTTGTTTAGTTCATTTTGATCTCTCATTTGGGCAGAACTTTGAGCAGTACATTTGGTTCTCCACCTTGTCTGGCTTGTCTGGAATGAAAGATAACCAGAAGTACAGATTTAGACTCATTCATAAGCAGTTGCTAATGGTTTAGCTGGATGGTCAGGGACTGGGAAGGAACAGAACTGGAAGACAGTGACAAGGAAAGCTGGGGAAGAGGTATGTGGATGGATCTCTTAGAACGGGCATAGACTTTGAAAATATTTGTCTCATGTGAATGCTCACCAAAGGGCATCCACTGTAAAGGAGACTCTTGATAATAGTGGACAAAATGATACACCCTATGATGTCAATTAGCCTCTTTTCCCAGCCACCACAGTGTTTCCTTAATAGACCCATGAACAAGTCGGCCATGGTGGCAAGAATGGAAACTATGCATCGGCTCAACAATGTGAACTTCCTCTTACAAAGGCTGACTTGGTTAACCCTACTGCTGAGTGCCTAACTGGCCAACAGCAGAGATCAACATAAATGCCCCATACAGTACCATTCCCCAGAGGGACAACATACCACCTGATGGTAGGTTGATTACACTGGATTTCTTCCATCAAGGAGGGGGCAGATATTTGGCCCCACTGGAATAAACACATATTCTAGATACAGATTTGCCTTCCTTGCCCACAGTGCCTCTGCCAGCATCATGATCTATGAACTTACAGAGTGCCTTATCCACCATCATGGCATTTCACACAGTATTGCATCTGATCAAGGAACTCACTTCACAGCAAAAGAAAAAAATGCATCAATGGACTCTGGCCCATTGAAACAACTGGTTTTACCACATATCCCATCACACAGAAATGCCTGGCTTAGCTGAAAGGCAGAATGACTTACTGAAGACTTAATGCCAATTAGGAGACAATACCCTAAAAGAATGGGGTGCTGTCTTACAGGATGCAGTTTATACTTTGAATCATAGATGCTGTATTCCTCATAACCACAATACACAGGTCCAAGAATCAAGGGGAGGAAATAGGAGTGGCTACTCTCACTTCACTATTATCCCTATCAACCCACCCAAAGAATTTTTGCTTCCCATTCTGGCAACTTTGAGCTCTGCTGGTTTGGAGATCTTAGTCTCCACAAGGTTATTGGTTCCACCAAGTGACACAACAATGATTCCACTGAATTGGAAGATGAGATTGCCATCTGTCCATTTTAGGCTCCTTATTTATGCTACTGAACCAATAGGCAAAAAAAAGGGGGGGCTATCTATGGATGGGGTGGCTGCTCCTAACTGCCAAGGGGGTATCATGTTGCTATACACAATGGAGGCAAAGTGGACTATATATGGAGCCCAGGGTTTCTCTAAGGCAGCGGTCCCCAACCTCTTTTGGCACCAGGGACTGGTTTCGTGGAAGACAATTTTTCCATGGATGGGGGAGGGGGTAGGTTCAGGCAGTAATGCCAGCGATGGGGGGGACGGTTCAGGCGGTAGTGCAAGCAATGGGGAGTGATGCGGAGCGGCAGATGAAGCTTCGCTCGCTCACCTGCCGCTCACCTCCTGCTGTGCGGCCCGGTTCCTAACAGGGCATGGACGGGTACTGGTCCACGGCCCGGGAGATGGGAACCCCTGCTCTAAGGCACCCCTCAGTATTTCCAACAGTAAATGTTAATGGAAAACTACAGCAACCAAAAAGAGGCAGAATGACCAAGGACTCAGACCCTTCAGGAATGAAGGTCTGGGTCATTCCACCCTTATTGCTGCAGGTAAGGGAAATATGGAATGGGTAGTGGAAGAAGGAAGCCATAGATATCAACTATAACCTCATGACCAATTACAGAAATATAAACTGCAGTAGCTTTGGATATTTTCTCTATGCTTTGTTATATGCATGTTTATTTGTATAAACTAACCATTTTTCTCTCTCTTTTCACTTTTAAAAAATTTATGCACAAGTTATTGGAGGTTAACTTTACAACTTAGTCTTTAAGTAACACAATATTCAGTGGGACCACGACTGAATTTGAGATCATTAATATGCAATGACTGTTGGGACTATGAATCTTCTCATTTTGGGAAAGAGTGAGAACCCCCTCACTTGCAAGTACAGATGTATACATACTGTTAGGTAGAAACACAGAGTTGTTTTGTTGCTGTAAAGGAATCCAAAAGTGTGTAGAATGACATATATGGACATTGAATAGCCAAAGGAGTTATGCCAGTTATCAATTTAGTGTTACTCGGCTCCAAATTCACACTTCAATGTAAGCTCTGCGACAGTGGACAGAATTGCTGTATTTCTCCTTTAGTGTGCATAATGTATACTCCAATAAAGATGTTTAAAAAAAAAAAAGTGTGCATAATGTTAAGTTTTCTCAATTGAGGGCACTGGAGGGACCTTGCATGATGAAGGGCTCTCCTGCAGCTTCCACTGGGTCAGCAGTGTAGGTATGAGGACATCTGGTGGTGATGTGCCCAGCTACATACCCAGAATGTGCTGTCCTTTGGCAATCACACAGCCGCAACATGGCATGGTAACAATCATCTTACAGCCCTCTCAACAGAGATATCCTGCATTCCAGGCCTCCTGCCCATACTAATTCCTTCGGCTCTTTCACTCTCTCCTCAGTCTGTCTCCCAAAGTCCTCTTGATGCCACCACCCTCCCAACAGGGAGATTGTGTGCTCCAGGCCTCCAACCCACACCAGAGCCCACTCCCATTGCACAGCCATGTTCTAGCCACCAGCTACAGTTCACCCACCCTGCCTGCTTCCTGTTTGTCTGGCCTGGCAAATCTGCAGTCACTACTGAAACTGCCATTCAGTATTCACCTTCTCCAAAGAGGTCAGTACCCCAGCGTTGGAAATGGGACCCAGAAGGGGGCCACTTCCAAGTAGGACCTCTTGGGAGTCCTATATCCTATAGTTACTCTTTTATGACAGTTTAATAATTCTTTATATTAAATCTTCCCTGTTTAAATTATTGTATGGTTCTACTTCAGATTGGATCTTCACTGCAACAGTCTCTGTCTTCATGGAGTTTATAGTCCAGCAAAGAAGATGGACAATTTAAAAAAGACAATCAACCTCATTTATAACCAGGAAAATGCAAATTCAGACTATAGTTAGGTAGTATTTTACAACTGCTAGACTGGTAAATATTAAGGAGTCTGACAGTACCAAATGCTGGATAGGATACAGATCAACAAGAACTGTCATATATTGCTAGTAAGAGTGTATGTTGGTAGAACCACTCATAAAAACAATTTGTCATTATTTTGTAAATGTATACATTCATATATCTTTGAACCAAGAGATGCTTACACATGTAGACCTATTTCGCCCATTTTCCCCTCAAGAAAACCTACATTTAGATAAATTCTAAAATTTAAGTATTAAAAAATCATTCAACAGTATTATCAGGATCAACTTTTAGATTTAAGCAAACGTACAGAAGGGCTTTCTCTTTCTTGTGCTTTTTTGGTCAAAATGATAAAATAATGTAGACCTGCATTTTTTAACAAACAATATCACAAACTATGTAGCCTTATTAACCCAGCCTCAAATTGTAGATATGGCTAAATTGATGTATTTATCGTTCAGTCTTCCATATTAGTTACAAATAACTTCATATTAACTTAACTACCCTAATATATAATTTAATATTAAGTTAATTTAAACTTTTAACTTTAAAAGTTTCTAAAGATCAATTCGACCAATATTCCACTCACTTTACCTGAATGTCCCATTTGCAGTGTCCAACTTTTATAACCTGGTCTCTGGGGATTTCCAGCAGATAATGGAGTTTTTAGTATTTGAGGATAATTACTATCTTGCGCAGAGGAAGAGCTTGTACCGGGAGTAAAATGTGATGCAAGTGTGTTTTCCGCATAAGATCTTTTGTTTGTAAAGTATGAACCTAAATTCAAAAAAAATTAAATATCAGTTCTTAAAGATTCCGAAATATGCCATGTTGTACTAATTCCTATAATCTCTATAAAACTTCATCTGATAATGATTTTTTAGTGTAACAAATTATGACAAGTTTAACAACATTACTGATAAATAATCTTGTACTAAAATATAATGAAAAGTGCTTGCTAATATGGCTTTTTCTTATACAAGTTGACTGAGACTTTTCTTGCTAAAATCACAAACTATCTTCTAATCTTCAAATACACCAGATATATTTACTTTGTATAGTAATTATAATACATCTTTTCCTTTGTTGACCTCTTCACTGAAACTCTCTCCTCCCAGGTAACTGGTGTAAAGAGAGTTTTAGGCTCACTTTGATTCAGTTCCTTGTTTAGTTAGTTACCTGTTGACATAAGACATTACCTATTTTATAGGGTTGTCATAAAATATGAAAGAATGTGCATAACAGCCTAGCATGTGTCTTGGCACATACGAGGTTTTTTGGTTTGTTTTTTAATTGAAGTATAGTTGATTTACAATGTTGTGGGCACACAGAAGTTCTTAAAAGTATATATTGGGTTTCTTTTCTCCTCTTCCCCTTGACTTCCATGACAACTCTCTATCTTGATTCTCCTTAAACCACTTCTTTTTAGTTTCCTTTGCCAGGTCCTTTTTCCCTCTGTCTGCCTCTTAACTGTTGGCTTCCCAAGGTTCCATATGTTTTCACTTTCTCTCACAAATCAAAATTATACATTTTCTCTGGGCATCTCATCTATTATTTTGGTTTCTATTAATATGTATTTCCGGGCAATTCTCAAACCTTCATATATAGCCCTAACTCTTCTCCAACACTATAAACCATGGGGTGGCAAACTCCCTGTGTAAAATTGGGACAAAAGAAAAATCTACCTTGCAGAATTATCGTTAGGATCAGAGATACAAAATGCCAAGTAAGAAGCTAGAACAGAGTAGTGCTCATTAATTAGTGGATATTATTACTGTTGAAAATAAATGGGTGAAAAAGCATCTCACGAAGGGGGGTTATATTGACAACGTAAACATGTATGTTGCCTTGGAGGAACTGCAAGTAGGTCAATTAGATTAGAAAGTAGGGTAATTATTAAGAAATGATAAGAGATAAGACTGCAAAGATTGAAAACAGATCCCAAATGGCCTTGGATGTCCTAATAAAGAGTATGATTTAAAAAAAAAAAAAAGAGTATGATTTTTTTAACTGCAAAAACAGAGTCACTGATTGAAGTGCCAAGGGACATAAGATTTTCATTTTCCGGGACCTCCCTGGTGGCTCAGTGGTTAAGGATCCGCCTGCCAAGGCAGGGGACACAGGTTCAAGCCCTGGTCTGGGAAGATCCCACATGCCACAGAGCAGTTAAGCCCGTGTGCCACAACTACTGAGCCTGCGCTCTAGAGCCCATGAGCCGCAACTACTGAGCCCACATACTACAACTACTGAAGCTTGCGCGCCTAGAGCCCATGTTCCACAAGAGAAGCCACCGCAAGGAGAAGCCCGCACACCTCAACGAAGAGTAGCCCCTGCTCGCCACAACTAGAGAAAAGCCGGTGCGCAGCAACCAAGACCCAACGCAGCCAAAAATTAATTAATTAATTAATTAATTTAAAAAAAGAGAATTAAAAAAAGATTTTCATTTTCCATATAACTCTAGTGACACTGTAAGTAAGCTTGAAAGAAAGAATACTTAGGAGTATGAGGCAATAATTCAGACATAAAATCATAAAGGCCTGTAATGGCACAGATAGAAAAGGACAATTATTTAAAAGATAAAGTTAGATAGAATTGAACTATTTGGATGTTATGAGTGAGGGAATACTCGAATTATTGGTCTCCTAGGTTTAAGATTTAGAAAACCCAATGACTGCGATAAGAGAAACAGGTCGAGGAGCTGCAGAGAGATGAATTAAATTAATCATATAGTGAGTCTGAGGATTTCCACTGGTTCCTCACCAGAAGCTTCAGAAGACAGTCTGAAATAGGAATCTGGAGCATAGATGAGATCTGGGCTGTGGTGATAGTCACATCCAGACAGAAGTGGCCTAGGAAAAAACCTCTAAGGACAAACCAATAATTTGGGAACTAACAAAGGTAAGCACAGTTCTCTGGAAGGCAGGAGAAAAACAGGGGAGAGTGGAATCAACAAAAGCAAATTAAGACGGTTTCAGAGAAGACCGGTCAAGAGCATTAAACACAGTGGAAAGGTCACACAAGATGAACTGAAAAGTGACCACTGAATTTGGCATTTGTTACCTTATCATTGACTTGCAATGTTGTCTGGAAAAACGGTGATGGTTTTGCCATGGAGAGTGACTGAATATAGAATAAACGAGTTGAACTCTCCTTGAAAGACATTTTTCATACTAAACATATTATTCACCTCAATTAGATAAAATGTTAAATCTAGTCTGTTTTCACGGCATCCTAGAAGGACTTGGAGAGTTAAGTTCAGGAGCCAAGAGGTTCACCACTTCTATCACCAAACTCGTGCACAAATTCAGGCATCTGTCATCAGGGGCGGAGAGCTGGGACATCACACCGGATGTTAATGCAACCCGCCTCAGAACCGAGCCACCCGCCATCACAGCCTTGTAATAAAACCAATTTGAAGAAGAGTCCAGCCCTTTAGTCACTCAGAAACACTAAATTCCCGGAGCATCCCATTCTCATCTTCCAAACAAACCCCAACTGATACTTCTCTGTGGTAACCACCAACCACAGCTCCCTGAGCCTCCGGGAATTCACACAACCGCTCCTTGCCTTGAGCTGGCCGCGCGCTGGGCGGGTGCCGAGGGAGGCTGCTGCTGTCGCTCCGGTCGGCCGCCGCTCCAGACGTGCCTGGAGGGGAGGACGAAGAGGCGGTCTGGGCTGAAGGGCATCTCTGAGGAGTCTCCTGGAGTCCAAAATTGTAGCGGGGACCCTGGGACCGAGCCTCTACCGAGGAGGGGGAAACCGCAGGGACAGAAGTTGAGGCTGGTGGGATCTCAGGCCTCAGCATGCTCATAAACCCTCTCAGAACACCCCTCGGCAGGGCCCAAGGGCAGAAGCTACGCCGGGAAAAGTGCGAGCATGGCGCGCAGGCGCACGAAGCTGCATGGCGCAGGCGCAGAGCCCCAGCGTGCCGCAACCGCCCACCTTCCCCCCCACCTCCACCCCATCCACACCGAGGGAATGTACTCCCAGGCTTTCCGGTCCCGTCACCTCCCACAGGTTTTGGTCGAGCTAAATGTAAGGTACAGACCTCCTCAGCTGAACGGAATTCAGGGCCCATCAATCCAACTTGGTAGACCCATTATTCGCACTGCACCCTATTTCCTTATCACAAGGTGTTCGGGGCTAACATTCCGCACATACCTCCAAATACACTGGTTTCTTTTTAATTACAGAAACTGTCTTATCACTGTGCACGCAGTGCCTGTGATAGTGGAAACAAATTTAATGCTCACACAGTAGTACAAACCATTTAACATTGGTTTCGTGGCTAAAGAGCCACTAACCCCTTACAGCTTAAATATTCACAGGGCTGTTATCACTGCAAGACTGCCCCTCACCCAGTAAGCATATGGCTGTGTGCACAGTATAGAAGGAACCAGGTTAAGAGGTATCTCTTGGACAGTTTCCTCTCTCAATTTCTAGTACTGGGTCTTCACACATAGGTATGAACTATTTAAAAGCAGACTACACAAACTCAAACTAGCTTTACAACAAATGACCTTTGGGAAATTTTGTGCCTGCTTACTTTTCTTGAATACACAGTAATAGCAACTTCGTAGAGATGCCAGGATTGAAAACAGAATACTCTGGATACTATTAGAAGAAATGCATTACTCAATTCATGCAATTGTTAAGTACATCAATAAATCAGGTATTCATAGAACAGTTCATCCACATGCAATGACTGCAGTCCTCAAAACTCCCAACTTCCAATGACAGCACTTAAATAAAATTATGTTCCATCCAATGACTTCCAAACCTTCAGAAACAAAATACTGGCAATGCAACTCAAACTCTTCAAATTAATAAACTGTCAAAAAACAATGCTAGATTTCAATCTCACATTGGTCAATGTGTTCAGAATCATCACTTTACACATGTAAGATGATTCTCTCTTACACAGGGTATTGCAAAGACGCTTGAGCAAATTTCAACTTCCATCAAGAAAAATGTTCATTAAAATACTTTATTTTCACTAAGAACATAAAACTCTTATAAGAGTTATAATCTCTTGTAAGAGATTAGCTGTGGTCTCATCTTTCTGAAAACACAGGTAACAAAAAAATACTGTGGCAACTATCAACTTGTGTTTCCTTACTCGGCAGGGAAAAAAGCCAACAATCCCCCTTGGCATTCCGACATAAAATATTAGAAAGTGAGAATATAGTCCAGATTGCAATCCTATTCCAAGGTGGTGAATTGTCATTTACTTAAATCACTTTGTAACCAGCTCAGTAACCACAAACATATGAAATATTCCCAAATTTCAGCCATTTATTTTTTTTCACCTTTTAATTCCTATGGGGTTCATCAATTCTTTATCAGTTAACATTCTCATTGACAAAGACCAATTTATATTAACTATAGTTATATATAACATATCAAGGGAGTACATGGGAAAATCATAACATAAGACTTCATCAGCTAAATAGAGTTCAACTCAGTTTGCTGTTATGGAGACAAACAAGATAAACACATTGAAGCATAAACAAAATATTACGCTCAGAATAACAGCATTCCAGAAGAAAACGGAAAGCTGAAGATACAATAAAGGTCTCTAATTTACAGTATGTATAATTATATAATTTATTAAAATCAACACAATTCATGTACAAAATATTAACATGGCAGCCATTACGTTTGTTAAGCACTTCAAATACTGAAATGTTAAAACAGTAAAACTACACTAAGCAACTTCTGCATCAAGGGATCTAATCTAGCTCACTAGTTCAGGCTGAACATTCACTCTCCGAAGTATTTCTTCAGGCATGCAAAAAACAGGGCTAACAGGTTTAATCTGTTCTTCTCCCAAAAGTGACAATCCAGCAATTCCAAATAGAGTATGAAAAGGATCTACCTATTAAAAAAATAAGAATTTATAGAGTATTACAAAATGAAAACTTCTAAAACCCTGCTTCTGAACAATGATTATACTGGAGCCTATTGTATTCCCTTTATTTGAACATACGCTTAAAGTTTTCTGAAATAATGATGGTTTCAAATTGTATTTTTAAACACAGAACCTGGTCCACACACTCATTTCTTGGCAATAAGTGACCAGAAATTTCTGTAAACTTGTTTTAGATCTTTCATATATTCTTAAATGACAATTATTTAAAAAGCATCCCTTCAAAGCAACACTTGGAAATACCATCCTTTCCCCCCACCCCCCTATTCCTAATTCTGGAAACTTAGAACCCTTAGAACACAAAGCAACACTGAAAATTTTAACTGTTAAATAAACAGTCACAAATATACTTGCCATATCTCCTGGCCTGTCCGCAAATCCTCCCGTTTCTTCATCTTGACATGCTAAAATGAAACTGCGCAGTTTCTCTCTGTCAATCCAATGAAGCCTTCCAATTATCTTTAGGGAAGCCAACACCCACCAAGAATAGCATACATCTGGTAACTAGGAGGAAAAAGCCACAAGTTGCCTCAATTGTACTTTCTGGTCCAAATATTGGGGGTGGGAAGGGAATCAAGGGATATACGGACAATGCAGTGTTTGAAACACTGAAATCCATAAATACAATTGCTTAGAATTAAAGATAATCACTGGAAAAGAGAAGACCAAACACTCCATTCCATAGAAAACCATGCTGAATGTTTCAGCTTCAGTACTCAGTGATAACCATCCATCTACCTTATTTTCTATTTGCAGTGAATACCTAAATAAGCCCCTTAATCCAAGAATCTGGTGGTAAGGCTCCTGAGATCTATGGTACTGTATGTTCCACTGCCCTAGGTAGAGCACTTTCAGTAAGTGCTGTCCAAGCAGGTACACAACCTGCTTCCAAAAAAAAAAAAAAAAAAAAAAAAAATCACCCCGGCTCCTCAAATCATGGTAACTTAAGAAATGCAGAAGTTCCCACCTTAGACTGAATTTCAACAAGATCCCTAGGTGATTCACAGGCACATTAAAAGCTGTCCTACATTTTAAGTGCAATCCTCACCCCCAACGATCTTCTACTTATTGAAAAGCTGCCCAGGTTTTTCATTGGATCTTAACTAGAAACCACTTGTGGTTATTTCCCTACCTATTAACTTATTCAGAAATACTGAGCAAGCAAAATTAAACAAAAATACAATGACCCAGATAAAAGCATCACCATGCTCTATCATATTTTAGGTCAGGGGCTCAGCAGGCTACAGCCATTGAGTCAAATCTAGACCACAAGAATAGCTTTTAGTATGTGTAAATGATTTTTAAATATAATAGTTTTGCGACAGGAAAATTATGAAATTTGTATGTGTAACAAGACCATAGGTCAAAGCTAAAAATATTTACTACCTGGTCGTTACAGACCCAATTCAGAGTGTGTGAGAGCTAAACAAAATTGGCTTTTTCTTTAAAAATTAACAAAGATTTTAAATAAAAATGTTGTAATCCAATTTTTTAAAAAAATCTTTCATTTGGCAAATCCATTGTCCTTTCCCACCCATAAGTGGGCATGGAGATTTCTGTACAAGATGCATGTGTTAATAGAAGCCTTTGACTCCCAGATATACATAACGCAAAGTAGTTAAGGTGAAAAGCTCATTATCAATTTACAAGAGTAATACTGAGATATACAAGACAAAAAAAGTCCTCACTCAAGGTTATAAAACTTAAAAAGTTCATCTTATGAAACGACAGATACCTTCTCTGGCCTTCCATTGAGTCCACCTGATGGAAGCTGTCGTTCACAAAGCCACCAACCAAGTAAATCAGAATTTACTCGATGCAACTGACTAGTAATAGCCAGGAATCCTGTGCAACAATAGATCTAAAATTACAGACATAAAGTACATGTGTAGAATAGTTTTTCAACAATAACATGGTGATAAAAACTACTTAAATTATTAAAGCTCCATTTTCTATCTAAAAATTTGCTGACAGTAAGAATTGCAAACAAGAACACAATTATTTGAACAAAACCAACCACACTACTAGGATGCAACTGCAATGCAAGACTACTGTCACAATTTCTTCATGGCTAAAAGCAAGCTTTATTTGACAACCATTTACATATACATATACAACATCCTCTGGCACAAGCAAACAGTTGTTGGGGATAGGTAGGGAATGTTTTCATCTGGTTAAAAACTAATTGAAAATCAAAATATATTTTTGGTAATTACAAAACTACTTATGTTTACCTGGGTCGGAGGATTTCACCAACAGGGGACTGTATACAAAGTAAACTACTGTAAAAATGCCTTCCTTAATCAGCAATTAATTCTTATGTAACATCCCACATTATATTACATTCAGTCAAATTAACTTGCTATTTTCCCAATTACACGGGTTATCCCTTCAAAACTGACCCTACGTTTTAATCTAGATTGATAAATTACCTGCCCAGCATGGGATTCAGAACCTGGCCTGCAACCAAATCCACCATCAAAGTTCATACATGATAAAACAAATTCGATTGCCTTTTCCACATTAATAGCATCCAGCTTCCCCTGTAAACAAAATATACGTATTAAATTCCAGAATAATCATGTAAGTTTAATCATTCCAATACAACATTTAAAACTTACCAATAGAGCCAAAGTTGCCACCGCACAAAAAGAGAATCTTGTATCGATTTCTCCTAAAAATAAAGGGATCAAACCAAAACATTACGTGTTATCAGAGGCTTCTGATCATATTATGTAGTAAAAGTTAATTAAAAACAACCTCTGCACAACTATCATGGTTAAATTTCCAAGACTTCAGGCTTAACATGTACTTCTAGTCACCAGGAGGAAAGCTAAATCTTTAAAAAGTGATCCATAATCACTTACTTTATTTCGAAGGAAACTAAGAACTAGAAAACTGCTTTGTCAAAAATACAAGCAAATAAATTGCTTTCAAAGCCCCAGAAAGGTAACAGAAAGAAAAAGACTAGTCAATTTCTTAGAATGATAATAAACTTACCCTATTATATAAAAGTAGATTTTCACATCCCATGAAGCAGCTGGTCTCTCCTGCCTGCACTGTATTCAGCCCTAAAGCAGAGATTATCTACATTTATCAAGTCAAATACTACTCCCTCCCTCCACTCAAATATTCAGTAAGTTTGTAAAGTTTTTTGAATATTTTCCCCTTGCCAGAAAGTTCTAAAAAAACTTTACAAAGCCACCAAATATTGGGGAAAAAAGTTTCACCTACCTTATCTTTTAGACTGGCCCCCTCTGTTCCAGTACTCCTGTATGCTGATATAACTAGCACAGTGCATGCTGGAACTTCCAGCAGACCATTAACTCCAGTTAGACCAGCTGCTTAGTGGGACCTGAAAAGATGAAAAACTTAAAAATCTCCTGATAAGTTATTAGCAAAGCCCCCAATTCGTTGAACTTTAAAATTTGCAACGAAGCTTATTACTACAATAAACACCAAAGCAGAACATTTTTGGATTGGCATTTTGGGTGCCATGGATTAAAGGGACATTACCCCAAATATCTCCAGCAAAAGAACCATCTTCTTTCTGTAGACTCTGAACATATTCCACAACTTTATTTACATCAATAACATTAATACTATCATAGAGAGTAAGAATCTGTAACAAAAACAAACCATGGTAAGTAAATACCTCTTCAACACTGGTAAGTTTGTTCTAACAATGTTCTTCCTCAACTACCTTTTAAGTTGTCAAGCAAGCATGTCCTTTTGTTTATGTACATTGTGAACTTTTCTCAAATGTGCACTTCTACTATGCAGTCAAATTATAGATGTTACCAACAAACACAAACCTTTAACCACAAAGCATTATTTTTCCATTTATAAATTGTTAACTTAGCGCTCTAAGACTCATATATACTAACTTACATAGACTTTAAACCCTTATTTGTGGATCTTCACTAATATCAAAATCAAATTTAACTCCAAGGAGGGAATTCCCTGATGGTCCAGTGGTTAGGACTTGGCGCTTTCACTGCCATGGGCCTGGGTTCAATCTCTGGTCAAGGAACTAGGATCCCGCAAGCCACAGTTCATCCAGAAATGTAAAAATAAGTAAAAATAAATAAATTTTAAACTCCACGGAAAACAGCAGAGTTGTGAAATGACAGAGTATAAACGGGGCACCACAGGCAGCTTGGTATTTCCAGATATTAGATGAACAGCAAGATGAGACTAGAAGGGAGGAAATGGCCAGGCCATGGAGAGAAGCAAATGCCATGCAGAAGTTTGATGAATACACGAAACAGATGAAGGAGGCTTCTACGCATGCGGTAAACAGGCTTCGAGCAGTTTACATAATCCATTATGCTATTTGCTGTTCTCTGAATAATGTTCCACGTGACAATCTTCAGAACATATTGTTTTCTATTATCAGACAAGACTTATGTAACGTAATCTATTGGGATAGGATAGGTCATGCTGTCTAATAAACAAAATAGATTTCAGTGGCTTAACTTCACAGGATTTTTCTTGCTCAAAACCAACCAACCTAACTCCACTGAGTGATTTTCAAATATTTACATATACTTAAGATAAACATAATTACCATCCAAGGTCTCAGTGTAATTTTATAATTTACATCAACTTTGGATTCAGCTAATACATGCCACCACATCATTGACCTTGTAGAACATATACTTCATTTGAAAAGATGAGTAACTTTTTAACATAGATACTGATTTTGTCACGTTCCTGATACCTAGTTTCAATTTCCCCACTCTCACGGAAGAGAATACATCACCAAGACTGCTGAATTTTTATTAATATTTACCTGGACAGCACTAAGAGTGTACAAAAGATGAGGATCATGTCCAATACTAGCACTTATTCCACCACACTCGTGTTGACAAGACTTAATAAATGTCAGAATTTCTTCTCTATTCATGCGATGTAGCTGTCCCATGAGATCCATAACAGTCAGACCCCAATAGATGCCACTCATTCTCAAATATTCAGACATACAGTATTCCTAAAATACAGAATTACTTTAATGCGTCAGTTTGAATTGATGCCAGGTTAAAGATACTGAACACATGAAGCCAAATAGTCATGGTGTTACATGGCCCTAACTCCATAGCTACAAGGTTATGGGAATTCATCAATACTAGATTATTTCCCAACATGGTAAATTTCAGCTCTTTGTATCCCACAGGAGAAAATATTCACTTCCAATTAAGTTGTTCATTTAATTTTTTCTAAGATTTTCCCACAGAGGAAAACTGGGAACACCATTCTTCAAGGTTAAACTTATTCAAGGTCTCAGCGTAATTCTAGAGCTTAAGTGTTATCTCACATCACCGTAAACTCAGGTAATACATGCCAACACATCATTGACCTTGAAAGCATTACCTCAACTACAAAAGTAAATCTATTCCATGCCTCAAAATTCTTACAAATCGGGGCAGGAAGGGAAATCTACTTTGTCTGCCAAGGCCACTAAATAAGTGTTGGTAAGGACCGTGGTTAATTCCACTGCCCCTCAACCACAGATACCAGTGCTTGGCACACAGAAGTTGGATACGATTTTTAAGAAACATGGGCCATACTAACCTGCTTATTCAGAATGGCCAACACCTTTAAAAATAAACTTTTCAACATAAAAGTATACATACGTAATCATCTTTCTTTGAGCCATAGGATGCTATATAATCTGCATGCTTCTCCACTAATAGGGTGTCGGGTGCATCTGACTTGATAATAACATCCTTCTGCGGTGTGCCCTTTCACACAAAAAGTGATTTCATGAATTTTTATCTTTTCACGTTTGACCCCAGAGCATATATTCCATACACATTTGAATTCTGATTGCATCTTGCCATATAAAAACTTTCAATTTTAAAAGTATCTGACTAAAAAAGAACTAAACCCCTCATAAAGATGCAGGCATTTTTCAGGTCTCAGTGTAATTCTAGAGCTAAAGCAGAAATAATCAACTTTAGATTCAGAATACATGCCAGCTCATCATCGACCCAAAAAATTACCTCCATCTTCATCTCTCTTTGCTTATCTTTCACTTAAAGAGTTAAGTAAAATAAACATACACTATCAAACCTTATGAATTTAAGACAACATATGGCTTACATGTGGCAAAAAGTTGAAGCATTAAAATAAAAATCTTGCTAACCCATAATTTGCAGTTAAGTTCTTTAATGAGATTTTATTAATCCTAGAAACTCAGGTTTCAAAGCACCTTCCAGGTACCCCAAAAGTTATTTATCAAGCAAGCAGTCCCTTTAGCCTAATCTTCTCCAGCTTTAAGCCCCCAGGTGATGAGGATGCTGCTCTAGTTCTTATTTTTTAAGTAGGTCATGATCACTACCAATAAGAACAAAGCAATTAATTTCCTTCACATCCCATTCATATTTACTAGGTCAAGCCCATACTATTAATAATTATAAAGATTCTGAACCATATATTCATGGCCAAATGGAAGGAAATATATATGTACATGTATATATATAGAAGGAAAAGAGAACTACCCGGCTTTTTTGAGAGATTAAGAAACCGGGTCGTTGACCCCTGAGGCCCGCCGGATAGGAGGAAGTCTGGCCGCATGTGCAGCCGCGAGATCTGCAGAAAACGCTAAGTAATACTTCACCCTGTCTCTGAGTCCTCAAAAAACCTTCCAAGGCCTATGTCTTAACTCAACCATTCTCTAATACTTAGAAAACAACCCACTGGGGCCTGAACTGCTTAAACATTAGCCTATGTAGTCTCCTCCCGACTCATCTACATAGCAACCCAATACACGTCCACACTCACCATGTCTGAGAGCGAAAAGAGAACTAGGCTCGTCGCTGGGCGGATTTAGGCAGCAAGCGCCTGCGCAGAGGCGTCCTTCAGGTCCCCCCCACCCCACCCCGCGCCCGACATAGCTGTCCACACTCCCGCCTGAAGGAAGGAGCAGTTCTGTGGCTGCCCTAGGACCCCACCGACTGCTCATAGCTGTCCTCGCTGCCTGCGCCGAAAGTCTCTGGCGCCAATTTTCTCGTCTCGTAAGGTCCGCGGTTTTGTCTACAAGGGTTTTAAGTAATGTGTAAATACCTGAATAACTTTTAAGAAATCGTTTATTCTTGAGACTCTTTGATCTTTGAAGATCTGCAATGGCTGGTAATTAATAGAGTTGCACGTAGTTAAGTGTTCAATAAATGTTTTTGAGTGAATGTTAATGAAGTGTTCACATTCCCCTCCTGTTTGCCTTGGCCATTACGGCCGACTCCCTCACCTACTCCCCCCACTTCTTTAGGAAGTACTAATATCTGAAATATTTGGAACTGAATTTTCAACGAAGAAACATCCATGTGCCTTTTATGAGCTTTCCACAGAAATCGGATTTACTAGGTGTGTTAACACAGATGTTTTCAATTGTGCTTTCTTTAGGACTGTCATACTTCAGCATTTTTGAGCACCCATTAGAAAATAATGGCACCACACATCCTTGCATTCAGTAACGACTTAGAGAAGGGTTCCTGACACAGTGACATATGTGGGTTATCAGTAATTGAGAGAATGTTGGATCTACTGTGATGATAGATTTCATTATTTCGCCCTGTAGTTCTGTTGATATTCGTATTTCTAGCTTGAGGCCACTTTATTAAATGCATATAAGTTTAGACTTATCTATTTCTGCTGAGTTGAGCCTTTTATCATTACGTGATGATTATGTCTAGCCCTAATAATTTTTATTTTAAAAAGTCTGCCTTGTTAAATAGTGTCAAAGAAAAATTAATCCGTTGCTCCAAGAAAGAAATGGAAATTTTTTTCCGAGCCAAATTTGAGGATTATAACCTGGGAAGACCATCTCAGAAAGCTTCTGAGGACTGTGCCGCGGGTTACAAGTGAAGGTACAGTTAGTTATATGTTTTTTGAGGCAAAGGGCTGTACATCAAATGACATATTATTGACAGTTTACATAATCCAGATCTCAGTGTCATCGTGGTAGGTCGTATGACCCCTTACAAGATCAGGAAGGAATGTTATCTTTTAAGGAGCTGTCTTGTGGATGCTGGGAGAATGTTGCTCTTTATGGTTGAGCAGGTATTCCTGCTGATGGGGGAGGTTTGGTGATGCATAATGCAGATACACAGTGCACAGTGGGGGCAGAGCGGAGGCCAAAGGACAGAGAAGAATATCTTTATGTTTAAAATTTTCTTGTCTTGCCTTAAAATATGAATTTTATTTCGCAATAGTAATGTAATTTCCCCAGCTTTCTTTTGCCTCGAAATGAGATGGGAGAGGAGTGTTGTAGAGTGAGAAAAACCAAGGCAGAGAGGGAGACGTCATGTCTCCTGGGAAAAGTAATACTCAAAATAAGAATAAGACAAGCATCCGATCCAAAATACAACATTCAGGTCGAGGCAATAACTGCTGAAGTAATGAAAAGTAAGCCTCTCTTCCTACTTTATGAATTCATTCATCAAATATGTATTGGATGCGTAGAATGTGCCAAATATTATTTCTTCTAGGTTTTGGGGGCACAATGGTGAGCAAAATGGAAATATGTATAGGGAGTATCTGTTCTAGCAATTCTTGGAATTACATTCAGCAATTCTATTTCTAGCTATTTATCCTACAAATATACTCCCTTGGCTATGAAGTGACATGTGCCAGAATATTCATAGCAGCAGTCTTTGTAATAGCAAAAAATAACAAATATTTTAACCATCAAAAGGTGAAATAAACTATGGTGTATTCATTAATGCAGCCATTAAAAAGAATGAGGAAACTCTGCAAACATTGTTGTGGAAAGATTTACAAAACATGTTAAGTGAAAACAAAAACAGAATGTACCAAACGATGTACTGATGTGCCATATGCTACTACTATCTGTGTGGGAAACAAAGGGAAAAAAATATATGGATATATTTGGGAATGCACAGAACCAAAGCAGTTACCTACTGGAGGAGAAATGGGTGGCTGTGGACAGGATTTAAGGAAAGCTTCTCACTGAGTACTCTGATACTTTTGAAACTTGGTATGTTTTACCTCTTCAAAAAATAAAAATATCTCCCCTCCAAAGAAAAGTAGCTATATATATATATATATATATATATAAAAGACAAGTTCATCTCTGCCTCTAGACCTCCGCTGTCCAATATAGCCACATGGAGCACTTGAAATGTGACCACTCTGATTTGAGATGTGTTGTAAGTATAAAATACACACCCCATTTCAAAGACTTAGTAAGAAAAATAGAAATATCTCATTAATAATTTTAAAGTATTGATTGCCGAAATATTTTGGATATATTGGGTTAAATAAAGTATTTTCTTAAACTTAATTTCATCTGTTACTTTTTACTTTTTTAATGTGACTATTAGAAAATCTTAAATTACACGTGTAGGTCACCTTATGTTTCCATTGGACAATGCTGCTCTAGTCTATGAGCTTTATGAGAGCTGTAGTGTCTGTTTTGTTCACCATTTCATGTGTTACACATATCATTTTGTAAATAAAAGGATTCCTCTTTACCTACAATTTTGTTCAAAGACCATATTGTGACTGACTACAACTATGAACATAGTTTCATTAGCATTCAATATCTAAACTGTTTCTACTCTGGTTTAACATCTTTATGTCATGGAATAGCATTTCAAGGGGACAACAGTATCATATTTTACCTAAGATGCCACTGACTATAAGACACATCACAATTGCAAAGACATCAAAGGTAGAAAAAAATAGCCAATGGCTATTAACATAAAACTTACCCAGATTTCTGAGATGTTAAATAAGAAAAAATATGCATTTTGGAATCAATGAAGCATAGTAACTGAGTGATTTTTTTAAATGAAGTATATCTTATTTACAATGTTTCAAATGTACAGCAAAGTGTTTCAGTTTTATATATATATTATTTTTCAGATTCTTTTCAATTATAGGTGATTACAAGATACTGACTATAGTTCCCTATGCTATACAGTAGGTCCTTTTTGTTTACCTATTTCATATATAGTAGTGTGTATCTGTTAATGCTGAACTCCTAATTTATCTCCACCCGCCTCTGCCCGCTATCCCTTTGGTAACCATAAGTTTGTTTTCTATGTCTAGTTCTGTTTTATAAATAAGTTCATTTGTATCATCTTTTTAGATTCCACATATAAGTGATATCATATGATATTTGTCTTTGACTCACTTCACTCAATCTGGCAATCTCTAGGTCTGTCCATGTTGCTGCAAATGGCATTATTTCATTCTTTTTTATGGCTGAGTAATATTCCATTGTGTACACACACACACACACACACACACACACACATATACATTTTCTTGATCCATTCATCTGTCAATAGACATTTAGGTTGCTTCCATGTCTTCACTATGAGTCATTTATTTCTGAAATAGCAAATGTAGAAGCATAGTATTGCATGCTCCATGCTGCATATTACACTTGTAAAATTATATTACCTTCTATATATTTTATGGCATCCCTGATTTTTTTTTATTCCTCCATTTTTGGATTCACTTCAAGCAAATGAAATCTTGTCTAAAGTCTTAGAATTGCAGGCCTTCTTAACTAAGTAGTTCCAATAATAAAAGGAACTCTGATAAGAAAGATGCAGGTATACAAGGACTAGAATTCTGGAGCGATTTAAGAGAAACTTTTTAAACTAAGTTGTAGATGAAAAACATTTTAAAATGTAAAATCCTGTCCAAGGGACTTCTCTGGTGGTCCAGTGGCTAAAACTCCGTGCTCCCAGTGCAGGAGACCTGGGTTCGATCCCTGATCAGGGAACTAGATCCCGTATGCCACACCTAAAAGATCCCACATGCGGCAACAAAGATCCCGCGTGCCACGTCTAAGACCCCCTGCAGCCAAATAAATAAATAAAATGTAAAATCCTGTCCTTTAATTATGAACTATAAAAAAGAGCTTGATGCTTAAAAAAAGAAAAGATACATTGAGACATCTAGGTTTTAAGATTTAAATTGGTTGCTAGAAATTGGTTTTAATATATTATTGGTTCCCTCCTTTTTTAATGAGTTAAATAAAATTTTTGACATGTATTCACTTTATATTTATATGCGTCATGATTTTACCATTTTGAAAATTATACATTTCCTTAGATACACAAGTACGCTCAACAGATAGAGCTAAGTAATGGCACCTCAAGATCTACCCAAGCCAAGGCAGGTCTTTTCTTGCCTCTCACAGCCACTCCACAGCCTTAACTTTTTTGGCCTCTATTTATGTAGGTTTTGCCCTCCTTATTGATTTTTTTTTTCACACCTCCTTACCGATTTTATTTATTTATTTTTTTATTTATGGCTGTGTTGGGTCTTCGTTTCTGTGCGAGGGCTTTCTCTAGTTGCGGCAAGTGGGGGCCGCTCTTCATCGCGGTGCGCGGGCCTCTCATTATCATGGCCTCTCATTGCGGAGCACGGGCTCCAGATGCGCAGGCTCAGCAATTGTGGTTCACGGGCCCAGTTGCTTCGCGGCATGTGGGATCTTCCCAGACCAGGGCTCGAACCCGTGTCCCCTGCATTGGCAGGCAGATTCTCAACCACTGCACCACCAGGGAAGCCCCCTCCTTACTGATTCTGTGTCTTGTTTTTGTTTCTGCTTCAGGCACAGTTCATAATTTAATCTCATTGGTGGCAATGATTGAGACTATGTTTTTATGACCCACTTGGTGATCTCTGTCTGCTATAGAAGTCTATTCTCTCATGGGTGAGAAATGACAGAGAATCTGGTTTATTCACTCTTGTCTATGTGTGAGAGCTCTAATCAGTTAAGAATTTAAAGCCCACTGGAAAGAAAAACAGCTTTGAGATCTGGACTGGTGAGTTTATTTTTGGCCTGTGACTGAAGTTGTTGTAGATCTGAAACTTTTAAGTTCTCAGTGTGTCTGTTTGTCTATAATTGAGGAAGGCTTTGACCTCTTATTGCACATCTATGAAACACTTTCCCACTTCTGAACAGTGTAAACTAATAAATCAGATTATGCCTCAGATTAAGGAACTCTGTTCTGATTAGTTTATAGAGATAAATAGGCACTTATATAAATGGGTTAGTCCCCAAATTAACAGAAAAATTGTAAAAATTAACTTCTAATACTTTGAATGAGCTAGACTTTAAAGGAAAACAATCATTCTGATAAAAACTACTAGCTCAAAAAACATTTTTAAAACTTCAAGTTCACATAGTAAGATGAATCTTTGGACAAATTAGAGAGGTTTGTAATTTGGGTTAAAGAAAAAAACAGCTATGTGTCTTTTTCTCTAATCAGTATAATATAAGTATAGTACTATATGTTTAAGTGCAGTTTATTTTTAAATGAAGAGACTAATTAGTCTGGATATCCTAAACTTTTTATAATGATTTATTGGTCAAATTAGCTAACTTAATACCTAAATGAAGTTTGAGATTTTTGAAAATGTAATTTTGGGTTCCACCATATTGAATCATAAGTCTAACAAAATTTGTTTATTCCAACAGTAATTATGTTTTGAATTATGTCAGATTATAGATAATTTCCATGATCTTTAGGAAATGTAAAACCTTCGACTGATATTGAATTAATTAATGAATAATCAAATATGCCTGGATTGTTTCTTGGATAGAATATTAAATCATTGATTATCGAACATAATTTTAAGCTTATATACTTTTGTTTCTTACTTTGATATGCTATGGAATAAGTTACATTTGGGTCAAGTTAATGAATATGTTTCTTTTTGCCACTTCAAGGTGTAAAGGGATATGCATAGCTGTATAAAGTTGTGTTAATGTTCATGAGGTTTGCTAAAATGTTCGTGTGTGAAAAACAGTTCTCAATGACCTGCTTCCCAGCTTTCTCTGAAGTAGAAGTTAGTTTCTACAATTAAGTCATAATAATAATGATTATTATATCACTAGAGTTGGACCAATAGTGATAGAGAAATACAACTATGTATGTGTTTTTATTTTTCAAGAGAAAATGAGTAGTTTCGTTCCAAGTATCAGCTTGTTCTAGAATATGAAAAAGCATTGTGAAGGACAAAACTTTAGGAAAGTGAATTTTATTTGCCTTGGTGTGTAATATCTGAATCTGAAAAAAACTGGAAGGTGCTAAAATTTTGGCAAAGTTCACTCAGTTTTATGGGGCTTGCTTACTTGGTTTACTGATTGACCCCTTCACCAAAGGTAAAAGGTTACTCTTTACCGTCTGCCTACATAGCAGAGATTTTGTCTTACAGAATAAATTTTCTGTGTTCTATGTGTTGAAATTTTAATACCCTTATTTTAAAAAAAAGGAACAAAGTTTCCTCATTTGAGAAACAAAGTTCCGTATAATCATGTTATATTTTTCTGTTTATTTTTATTTATTGTCCCTTTAATTAAATAGGTAAACAAGTGTTCTTTCTCAGGTACCTATAATCCTATCTTAAGTGATCAGATCATCTCTGACATCTCTTGATTTTGCCTTCTCGAGGTTAAATCTTGAATTTAGAAAAATAAAAATTTCAGGATATATTTTACATCTAAATGTATCTTTGAAATTTCCTGGAGGAGAGGGATTGGGAGGCTGGAAAATAAAAAATCTATTCTTTCACCTCATAAAAAGAAAGATATTAGAAATAATTGTTTATTTCATGTGCCCCATATTTCTTATTTACCAACACTATACTATGGGAGCTTTATAGAAAAATTTGGTAAATATTTCAGATCGACAGCCTTCCATAGCTTAAATTTGTATAGGTAAAATGTTATTAATATAAATATGTCCAAAATTGTATACTTTATGAGAAGGCCCTGGAGATATGTCAATTCTCTTTGTTTCCCTCAGGGGAAATAATGGTTAAATTCTTATGAAATAATTATGCACTATGCTGTAATAGAGATTTGAACTCACTTCCATTCTGATATTATTGGGTATCTATACAACTTTCAGTCTTGGTCATTACAATGGACTGAATGTTTCTGTCCCAGCACAAATTCATATGTTGAAATCCGAATCCCCAGTGTGATGGTATTAGTAAGTGGGGCCTTCAGGAGGTAATTAGGTCATAAGGGTACAGTCCTCATGAATGAGATTAGTGCCCTTATAAAAGGGACCCCAGAGAGCTCTCTCACCCTATTTCTGCCATGTTAGGATAAAAGAAGAAGTTTGCAACACAGAAAAGAGGGCAGGGATCTTGATCTTAGACTTCCTAGCCTCTAGAACCGTGAGAAATACATTGTTGTTTAAACCACTCAGTCTATGGTGTCAACTGAAAAAAAATGTACAACAGAAAAACTGCAAGTTGAGTTTATTCAGTATCTCACTGAGGACTATAGCCCAGGAGACAGACTCTCAAATAGCTCTGAGAAACTGTTCTGAAGAGGTGACGGTGGAGGTCAGTATACATGTGATTGTGGTGAAAGGGGTATGTGCAACCCAGCACACATCTCTGTAGAAGGTTACTGCTAGTCATGAAGAACAGATATCTTAGTTAATGGTTTTAGTGCTTTTCTAAGTATGGGAAGATGCAAGAATCCAGGTTCATAAAAAATTTCTCCTGAAAATACCTATTTTTCTGAAGGTCTGTTCTGTCAGTTTTCCCAGAGCATAGAATGCCTCATTCTGCCCTGAATTCCTTTCAGGCTGTGTTGAAGGTCAGTGACTGCAGGGGCTAATAGCTTAATTCTTAACAGAACTGGATGGCAAGTAACATTCTTTAGTTGGCAATGGTATTGTAGCAGCCTGAACTAAAACGGTTATCTACAGATAGTTTCTGTTTTACTCTGATGCTAGCTTGAGGGCTCTGCCTATAGGTCTACAGGCCAAAGTTTGTGCATTCAGGAAGGGACAGTCTCAGAGCCTCATGGGAAGAATCAGGTGCTTTGAACTGTCAATAGAGACATCAAAGAATGGTTTTGTGGGTACACATTTCCAAACTGACATAGCTTAGACAAATTTCACACCATACCAGTGGACTGAGTCAGGATTTCTAGAACTCTTTTGTCTAGAAGCAGACAGTTTTGTTTTTTTTTTTTTAATCAATTTTGGTTCATCTTTTTATTATTTTATTTATTTACTTTTAAAATTTATTTAAATTTATTTTCTTTTGGCTGCGTTGGGTCTTTGTTGCTGCGCGTGGGCTTTCTCTAGTTGCGGCCAGCGGGGGCTACTCTTCGTTGCAGTGCGCGGTCTTCTCACTGCGGTGGCTTCTCTTGTTGCGGAGCACAGGCTTTAGGCGCGCGGGCTTCAGTAGTTGTGGCACGTCGTTTCTAGAGCGCAGGCTCAGTAGTTGTGGTGCACAGGCTTAGTTGCTCCGTGGCATGTGGGATCTTCCCGGACCAGGGCTCGAACCTGTGTCCCCTGCATTGGCAGGCGGATTCTTAACCACTAGAAGCAGACAGCTTCTTGAAAGTAGTTTACTGATCCAAGATCTAACAGAGCAATTACAGAGAACTGAAAGGACCAATGAGGGAAATTTAATCATGGTTATGATTACTTTTTGGAATATTGTTTATGCAGTTGTTATGTTCTATTTTTATGGATATGTAAGACAGCCCTTTTTAATTCTTAGGCTATCTCTAGTCTTCAAATTTAGTAGATTCTGCTTTTGTAAACTGGAATTTTAAAATGGTATCTGATTCTCACTGTGTGCCCAGAATTTAGAAACATTTACTGTCTCCTTACATTTCATGGCAATATCAAAAGGAATCTTTACTCCTGTTTACCAGGATATAATTGAACAAATTGATTGTGTAACCAAAGCCATACCTGGAGTGTCATAATTGAGACCAATTCACATTTACTCATGTATGACAAACCCATTATTAAAAAACAAGTTGACTTTATATGTAGAGTCAATGTCTACAAAGCTGCCACAGTAAAACTGGAATGGTACCTGGCTTACGAGGTTCCAGTCTTACAGATGGTAAGGAAGGTCCCTTCTCTAGTAAATTTTAGCAATGCTGAGGAATTTACCTAAAGTGTTAGGTACTACTGGAGAAATCTGGTAGAGAGTTTCTTGAGCTTGGTTCCAGAGGCTTTTAGAAGTCCAATTTCAGTGTCCTTATGAAAACTTTCATACAGAGGTTAATCCTGCAGCTTTAGTAATTGTTCAGTATTGTACATCTCTGGATTTGCAAAGTAAATCTGAGGAGGCCTACATAGTTAACGACCTTACTGTACAAAGGTAATCAGGCCAAACCTAATGAAACCTGTCTTTTTGTATCAAGAGTAATCTTGGCAGATTATTTATGCTCACATGAAAAGAGACTGTCAAAACACATTGTCAAAGACTTGGAAATGTATAAAAGAAATTATTGAGTGTCCTTTTAGTGGACTGCTAGGTATTATCTCATGGATCCTCTGAAGAGGTATATTACCTGTGATTGTCTATTGGCTGGCTAAACTGTTTTACAACTCTGTTAAAAGTTAAATTGTAGAAAATGGAGAGTAATGAAAATGAGCCATGAACTACAAGTGGTTTCTCCTGTATAGAAAAGATGACCCCCGGGACTTCCCAGGCTGTCCAGTGGTTAAGACTCTGTGCTCCCAATGCAGAGGGCACGGGTTCGGTCCCTGGTCAGGGAAATAAGATCCTGCATGCCACGCAGTGTGGCCTAAAAAAAAAAAGAGAAGATGACCCCCTCTTTAGGTTTTTTGCCCTACCAGTTTTACACCTATTAGCAAATTCTTTTAAGCGTTTCTAACTGCCGATATGTCTGTTCTTCAAATTCTCCCTTCTACTAGTTTTAACATCTTGTTAGTTCTCTCATTCATTCGTTAAATGAAACCTTTTAAAAAAAAAAAAACCTGTTGCCTATAGAGTTCAGTCTTTAATCTCCAAAGAACTTTTGTATTATCTGGTTACAGGGTATATATTCAAATCAATGGATGTCATTCTAGAAGCCAATGTAAACAGCCTTTTTTTTAATTCAGAGGAGTCTTGGAATAAACTCTTCTCCCTATATGCAAATTGATGACTCTGGTAGATTCCTTAAACATTCAATAAATTTGCCATAAACATACCAGATCTTTTATAAAATTATGTCTTTTCCAGGAACCATCAAGTCACAGATGTAGGCAACTAACAATCATGTTTGTAGTCTGACTCTACCTATCCTCCTGGCTGTAATGGCCCTTGCCAGTCAGCTTTTATAAGTGGCGGGAAATCTAATATATAAGTATTAGGTCTTATTCTATCGTGGGATCAAAGAAGCAGAGGAAGAAGCTAGGCTATAGAGCAAGAAAGAATGAAACATGACAGGGAAAGTAGAGTTGAGAGAGAAATGTACTATTTCATGGGTTCTTAAAGACTATTTGGGTTCTAGATCCTTCCTAAAACTGACTCCGTTCCAGCCTTCAGATCCATGAGGCACTTCAGTATACTTAAAATACATTTGTCCATATTTTGCTTAAGTAGCTTAAGTTCATTTGTGTTACTTGTGACTAAAAGCTCTTAATTAATAGTTATATAATTGCTTAATACTTATCAAGAGTACTTTAATATTCTCATTATGTGGCTTTGGAATACAGTTACATGTCTAGCAGCTTTATATTTACAATATGTAGGTGAATTTTTGAACTTGTGTAAATTCAAATTTGCACTTGGAATGTATATATTCCATTTAACTTGTAATTTCTATGTAATATCCAATTTATTTAGAAATCTCCTACCAATCTTGAGCTGTGCCATTAAAACACAGTTTCATAATTGAGCATGAAAAAGCCATTTAAACTTTCTTGGTAAAAGATTAGATTTTTATTTTCATAATTTAGTGAGGTGTAAGAGGAAATGGATTTTGTTTTTGTCCCCAGTCCCTGGGTGAGCCTGTAAGTGAAAGTGGGGTCTGGCTGCTCGCTGCTCAAAAGCTAATAAAGAGGCAAGGTTGGTGGAAAAGGAAGTTTGCTTTATTTTGGATGCTGGCAACGGGGGGCGGGGGCAGGGGAGGAAGGGCAGATGCCTGTCCAAAGGCTAACTCCCCCCAAGCCTGACAGTCAGGAGGCAAGACCTTTTATACAGAGGGAGGGGGCTACATGCAGAAATGGCATAGTCAGCTCTGACAGTCATCTTGAAATTGGTCATGTGGTGGTCTGACCAGTGTCATCTTGATTGTTTTAAGTACAGTTAATCTTCAGTTCCAGGGTCAGTTTGTTCCCATTTCCTTGAGGCCAGTTCTCAGAATTGTAGCAGCTTATGTCATGGCTATAGTTTGGTCATCATGTAGTTAACTTCTTCCACCTGGTGGGGTTCGCAGTCTCTATAAGACAGCTCACAGGATACGGCTCAGAATATTATCTGTAGCCCTTGAAGAGGAGCTAAAGGTCCTTGACTTTGCTTACTGACTAAACTATTATTTTGTCCTGTTTGACTTTTCTTTGCTTCTGTATTTTCTCACTTCTCTGATTAAACTTATTCTTTGGCTAAAGTTTTTCCACAGACAAAAGGCAGGTAAAGGACATGGGGTTGGGGGGCAAGGACCATAGATAGGGTCCTGCTCCGTTTCAAGCTCATCAAGTCCTTGGAATTTCCTGAGCAACAGGAGTATCTTTTATTATTTAAAAAAAAAAAATTTTAGGGACTTCCCTGGTGGCGCAGTGGTTAAGAATCCACCTGCCAATGCAGGGGACACAGGTTCAAGCCCTGGTCCGGGAAGATCCCACATGCCGTGGAGCAGCTAAGCCCGTGCACCACAACTACTGAGCCTGCGCTCTAGAGCCTGCAAGCCACAACTACTGAGCCCACGCACCACAACTGCTGAAGCCCACGCACCTAGAAGCCTGTGCTCCACAACAAGAGAAGACACTACAATAAGAAGCCGGAGCACCACAGCGAAGAGTAGCCCCCGCTTGCCACAACGAGAGAAAGCCCGCGTGCAGCAACAAAGACCCAATGCAGCCAAAAAATAAATGAATAAATAAATAATAAAATAAAATAAATTTTAAAAATTTTATTTACTTATTTGGCTGCACCAGGTCTTAGTTGAGGCACACAGGATCTTCATTGCAGCATGCGGGATCTTTAGTTGCAGCGTGTGGGATTTTTTTTTGTGGCATGTGGGATCTAGTTCCTTGACCAGGAATCGAACCCAGGCCGGCACTGGGAGCGTGGAGTCTTAACTGCTGGACAACCAGGGAAGTCCCTCTTTTATTAATCATAATGAGCCCCTTTCAAAAGATCATAGTAGAGTTTGTGCTAATGAGGTGACTTAGGGTGGAGCCCCTAAAGAGGTTCAGGATGGGGCCAATCACCAGAAAGACCAACTAATTAGAGGGTAGTGTTGTGGTCTAAACTGCCCCCCCACCCCCGCCCCAAATTCATGTGTTGAAGCCCTAACCATTCCCATGTGACCATGTTTGAAGCTAGGGACTTAAGAGAAGTAACTGAATTAAATGATGTCATAAGGGTATGGCTCTAATCTAATAAAACTGGTGTCCTTGTAAGAAGAAGAGACACCAGAGCTCACTCTCTCCCTATGCATGTGCACAGACAAGAGGCCATGTGAGAACACAGTGAGAATGTAGCTGTCTACGAGGCAGGATGAGAGGCCTCACCAGAAACCAACCCAGATGGTACCTTGATCTTGGACTTCTAGCCTCCAGAACTATGAGAAAATAAGTTTCTGTTGTTTAAGCCACTCAGTTTGTGGCATTTTGTTATGGCAACCTTAGCTGACTAATGCAGGTGGGAACTTCAACCCCACCTTGACATCTGGGGAGGAGAGGGAGGCTGTAAATTCTCTACAGAAACTTGAACGATGAGATTCAGGAGTTTCCAAATTAGTGAACACACTGAGGTACTGGGAGGGTGGTACATTGGGAGAAGTTATGAAAGCTCAGTGTCTCTCCTTATACCTTGCCCTTTGCATCTCCTCCTTTGTAATAAACCGTAAATGTGTTTTACCTGAGTTCTGTGAGCCATTCTAGCAAATTATCAAACCCAAGGGCAAGGTCACGGGAATACCCGAATTTGTATCCAACGTGGTCAGAAGTGTGGGTAGCCTGGGGATCCAGGACTTATAGTGGTGTTTCTGAAGTGAGATACCACTTCAGACGGAGCGGGCGGAGCCCTTACACCTGTGGAGTGTGACGCTAACTATTCTGAGTTACTGTCAGAATAGAATTGAACTACGGATTCCCAATTGGTATCAGAAATGGAAAATCATAAGTGATGTCAGAAACACCATTTAGTATAATGTATTTTAGCAGTATTTGATGTTTAGAATTGCAAAGAAATAGTAAATTCACATTTGGTTCTTTCATTATTTCATACTGATATTTTCTGAAGTATCTAATAATGCAATCTAATGAACAAATGGACAGGTAACTATGCAGTTCTAAATCAAAACATGAATATTTTTCCCATCACAGTAAATAAATCAAGTACACACTATTGCATGAAGTAGTAAGACGTCTTGAAAAGAATACAGATACACAAATTGAACAGATACACAACACTGAACAATTTTAGTTAAGTTTATTTTTAGAATGTATATGCACGGAATGAGACTGTACAGTAGACCAAAGGTTAACCAGAGACCAATAGAGTCATATAAAAATAATTTAAGGGAAATTTTATTGACTTATTTTAAATAAGGCAAGTGAAATGTGGGCTCGGAATTAAACAAGATTTTCAAGTAACTTCTGGTCATTGTATAAAGGGAGAATATGAACATCGAATTTTTGGTTATTACTGTACAAAATGGAAAACAAATGCTTTCCAAATTGCAGTAAAATTAACTCCTCTAATACAAATACCACTAAGTCTACAAAGTCACTGGCAAGTTATTTAAATCCTAGAATATTTTCTCAATGTAAATTTTGGAAAATTCTGAATACTTTTATAAACCCTCCTTCCTGTCATTGGAAAAACATTGAAATTCCAAGAAACTTCTGTTACTTTAATTACAAGAGGTCAAAACAACAAGCCAAATGTATCTTTCTAGGTTAATGTGATTCAGGTACAGTGGAACTAAAGGACAACACATAATTTTAATAAAACCAAATCTATTATAGAAAAGGCAAGTCATAAAGCTAAACAAAAATAGAAAACTACTATTAGAATCAGTTGCATAGGTTTAGTATAAGAGTACTTATTTTAAAATTTTTACTGGAAAAAACCTTAAAGCCCGCCCCTTCTCTTTCCTGGAGTTTAAGTAGTAGATCATGTTCTAATTACTCAACAATTACTAACATGGTGATCTGGTTAATTTTTATACCTGCCAATGTGTTCACGGGCTATAATAATCCTTTGAATTTGTGCTGTACCTTCATAAATCTGCAAAAAAAAAAAAAAAAAAATACATGTAGGTCAAATATCTTCCATATGTAAACACCCAGTATTTCGGACAGTACTCTAAGCTCCACTGCAATACCAAACTTAATCAAACCATATATAGGGTCTGTAGTCTACAGTGATTCTGAAACTTGATTTTCTGAAACCCATGAAAATACATAAATTCTCTAAAGATTAGTTTAAATTATTATAAAAACTCATTTACCAAAATTTTGGAGGACAGTCTTAAAACATCAAAGAAAAGGATATTAACATTTCAAAAAGTGTTTGGGAAATCTAAAGTTTAATGTTGCTAAAATATTTAACCAACTCTTTTGAACTGTTTTTAGCCAGTTGTTGCCTTCAGTCATTTTCTGTTCTTACTCTTAAAACTGATTTTTATCTCTTGTTGCCTAAGGAACACAGTTGCTAAAGAAAAAGATGCTGGAAGGATTTGTTTTTGTTCATTTAGGTAGCCCTAGTAGCCAGCCCTCACTTCCAGTTTAAACTTCTAACCATTTATTAGTTCAGATGGCAGAGAACAGTTAAAACGTAATAATTACAAGCTCCAGGGAAGGAGAGTATTACCAGATAAACCCATAACTTTGGATAAGGCACAAATTCTGGTTCTCAGTTTTTTCAAGTCTAAATTGAGGGGCTGCACTGTCTAAATTTCTTTCTCTAACATTCTATGATTCTACCTCTGGATTTCAAATGACTGGATTTGTCAAATAATTTGCTGGGGGTTGAGGAAAGCAAGGGAAGAGATATTGAGAATCATGGCTTATAATTACTTAAACTACATGTGGACATGAGCATTTATATCTTATTCACTAAATTACTCCTGTCTCTAAGTTTTTCTAACCATCAATTTAATTTATAAGACGGAGTCATCTATATCACTTTCTCCTCATGTTGTTTTTTTATCTCCCAAATCTGACTTCAAGAGTTGTCAGGTAAGACTCAAAATAAAATAATTTAATTAATTTAAATGATACACATACTTTTAGGAGAGCAAAGAGTGGGTTACAATTAGCTACGATGTTAAGAATCAAAGAAGGCTGATCCAGACATCCTGTACATGTCTGCACCATTTACTTTGTTAGCCTGTTCTCTCTCAAGGAATACACTTCAATGTAACATTCTTCCTTGTGTTAATTAGTTCCAAAAATTTAGGCTCACAGCCATTTATTATAATGATTTATTATTACCTGTGACATAAAAATCTATAAACAATCAGAAATCTACTATGTCATTTATGAATATTATGTTCCTTAAAAATCAATAAAAATCATTTTAAATATTACCTGATAGATCTTGGCATCCCTCATTAGTTTTTCTACAGGATATTCTGTATTATATCCATTGCCTCCGAAAATCTGAACAGCATCAGTAGCTACCTGATTTGCAATATCTCCAGCCCATGCCTTTGCAATAGAGGCAAAATAGGTATTTCGGCGACCAGAATCAACCTCCCAAGCTGCTCTCTGGTAACTTAATCTAGCTAGTTCAACTTTCATTGCCATGTCAGCCAGCAAAAATGATATTCCTTGGTGCTAGAATTAAACAGAAAAAAGTTTAAGGATATTTATTGACTAAAAGTTTTTTCCCTGGAACTTTTTTTTTTTAACTTTTAAAACTAATTTTAGACTTAAAAAGTTACACTCTGCTTCCTCCAGTGGTAACATATTACAAAACCATAGTATAATAAACATTGGTAAAATATTATCAGCTAAACTATATACTTTATTCAAATTTGGCCTAGTTTTCCTCCAATGTCTTTTTCTGTTGAAAGATTCCATCCAGGATTCCAACTGAATTAAATTGCTATTTCTTCCTAGTCTTTCCTTCTCTTTCATGACCATGGTGCACTTTTGAATAATACTGATTGGTTATTTTTTTGTAGAATGTCCCTCAATTTGGGTTTGCCTGATGTTTTCTCAGGAGTGGAATGAGGTTATAATTTTTGACAAAAATACCACAAAAATTATATGGATCCTTCAGAGTATCTCCTGGGACTTTTTAAAGAAAATTGCCATAGATAGTGAACAATAATGTAGCACTGTATCAGGTGCTGATGGGAAAGTGACAAAGACAAAAGATGTTTGTTATACTCTATAGGTTCATAATTAAATAGGAGACTTAGACAAATACTTTCAAGAGGAGACAGTAAGTTTTCTATGAGTTATATGGCCAAGATATGTTATAAGACGGAAATATGTTCACCATACCTTGATATGTGAAAATTTCAAATATGTAGTATGCTTACAGCTTTGGAAAAATATATTCATGACCCCAAAAGAGCAGAACACACATTCTGTTAAAGAGCACATGGAACATTCTGCAGGATAGATAACATGTTAGGCCACAAAAAAAGTCTCATAAATGTAACAGGGTTGAAATCATGTCAAACATCTTTTTTGACCACAATGGTAGAGACTATAAATCAACTACAAAAACAAAAAAAATCCTGCAAAAAACACAAACATGTGGAATCTAAACAACATGCTACTAAAAAACCCAATGGTTCACTGAAGAAATCAAAGAGGAAATTAAAAAATACCTGGAGACAAATGAAAATGGAAACACAATGTTCTAAAATCTATGGGACATAACACAGGCAGTTCTAAGAAGTTTATAGCAATACAGGCCTTCCTCAAGAAACAAGAAAAATCTCAAATAGACAATTAACCTTACACATAAAGGAACTAGAAAAAGAAAAATAAGTCCAAAGTTAATAGAACAAAGGAAATAATACAGCTCAGAGTGGAAATAAATGAAATCAAGACAAAAAAATACAAAAGAGATCAACGAAACTAAGAGCTGATTCTTTGAAAAGAAACAAAATTGATAAATCTTTAGCCAGACTCATCAAAAACAGAGAGGACCCAAACAAATAAAATCAGAAACAAAAGAGGACAAGATGCATCCAACATCACAGACACACAAAATACCATGAGAGATTACTACAAAAATTACATGCCAACAAATTAGACAACCTAGAAGAAACGGGTAAATTCATTTAGACATATAACCTAAGAAGACTAAATAAGGAAGAAATAGAAATTTGAACAGACCAATTACTAGTAATGAAATTGAATCAGTAATGAAAAACTCCCAAGAAACGAAAGTCCAGGACCAGACAGCTTCACAGGTGAATTCTACCAGACATTTAACAAAGACTTAACACCTATCCTTCTCAAAGTATTCCAAAAAATTGAGAAGCTCCCAAACTCACTCTACAAAGACAGCATTACTCTGATACCAAAACCAAATCACTACCAAAAAAAAAAAAGTAAAAATTACAGGCCAATATCCCAGATGAATATAGATGCTAAAATCCTCAACAAATAATAGCAAACCAAATTCATTAATATCTTAAAAAGATCATACACCATGAGATCAAGAGGGATTTATCCCAGGGATGCAAGGATGGTTCAATATCCGCAACTCAGTCAACGTGATACACCACATTAACGAAATGAAGGATAAAAAAACTATAAACATTTCAATAGATGCAGAAAAAGCTTTTGACAAAATTCAACACCCATTTATGATAAAAACACTCAACCAAGTGTGTGTAGAGGGAACACACCTCAACATAATTAAGGACATAAATGACAAAAACCACAGCTAACATCATACTCAATGGCAAAAAGCTGAAAGTATTTCCTCTAAGATCAGGAACAAGACAAAGATGCCCATTCCCACCACTTTTATTCGACATAGAATTGGAAGTCCTAGCCACAACAATCAGACAAGAAAAACAGGTAAAAAGCATCCACACTAGAAAGGAAGAAGTAAAACTGTCACTGTTTGCAGATGATGATATAGAAAACCCTAAAGACTCCACAAAAAAACTATTAGAATGCTGTAGCATTTTTATTCACTAATAATGATCTGTCAGAAAGAGAAAAGAAAACGATTCCATTTACAATTGCATCAAAAAGAATACCTAGGAATAAAAGTAATCAAGGAGGTAAAAGACCTGTACTCTGAAAACTGTGAGACATTGATTAAAGAAATAGAAGATGATACAAATAGAAAGAGAGTCCATGCTAATGGATTGGAAGAATTAATATTGTTAAAATATCCATACTATCCAAAGCAATCTACAGATTCATAGCAATATGAATATCAAAATACCAACAGAATTTTTCACAGAACTAGAACAAATAATCCTATAATTTGTATGGAACCAAAAAGACCCTGAATAACCAAAGCAATCTTGAGAAAGAACAAAGCTGGAGTTATCATGCTTCCTGATTTCAAATTATACTACAAAGCTATAGAAATCAAAACAGGATGATACTGGCACAAAAACAGACACAGAGATCAATGGAACAGAATAGAAAGCCCAGAAATAAATGCACACTTACATGATCAATTAATCTTCAACAAAGAAGGTAAGAATATACAATGGGGAAAAGACAGCCAATTTAAAAAATGGTCAGCTACATGCAAAAACAAAACTGGACCATTTCTTTACACCATATACAAAAATAAACTCAAAATGGATTAAAGAATTAAAAGTAAGACCAGAAACCATAGAACTCCTAGAAGAAAACAGAGGCAGTATGCTTTTTTACATTGGTCTTATCAATATTTTTTGGATCTGTCTCCTCAGGCAAAGGCAACAAAAACAAAAATAAACAAATGGGAGTAGATAAAAGTAAAAACTAAAAAGCTTTTGCACAGTGAAGGAAATCATCAACAGAATGAAAAAGCAACCTACTGAATGGGAGAAGATATTTGCAAATGATATATTTGATAAGAGTTAATATCCAAATTACATTAAAAAATGCAACTTATCAAAAAAAGAAATCCAATAAAAAATGGGCAGAGGACCTGATTATTTTTCCAAAAACACAAAGATGGCCAATAAACACATGAAAAGATGCTCAAAGTCACTAATCATCAGGAAAATGCAAATCAAAACCACAATGAAATATTGCCTCACACCTGTCAGAAAGGCTGTTATCAAAAAGACAACCAATAACAAGTGTTGGTGACAATGTGGAGAAAATGAAACCCTCGTGTACTGCTGGTGGGAATGTAAATTGGTGCAGCCACTATGGAAAACAGTATATAGGTTCCTCAAAAAATTAAAAATAGTACTATCATATGATCCAGCAATTCCACTTCTGGGTTTACCTGAAGAAAACAAAAACACTAATTCAAAAAGATATATGCACTCCCATGTTATATAAATAAATAAGTCATAGGGATGTTATATACAGCATAAGGAATATAGTCAATACTACAGTAATTCAGTATGTTGAAAGATGGTTACTAGACTTATAGTGGTGATCATTTCTTAATGTGTTTGGCTGTCAAATCACTATGTTGTACACCTGAAACCAATATAATATTGTATGTCAACTATACATCAATTTAAAAAAAACACAAACACATGCACTATATATATATATATATATTTTTTTTTTTTTTTGGAAAAAGGGAATATAGAGCAAAATGAAAAAATTCACAGTAATTTTCTCTGGACAACGGGATTATGAATAAGTTTTTTTACTTATATTGTATCACATAAATTATTCTACAATGGACATGGAATGGAACATACACTTTAATATACATTAAAAGAAGTCCTAAAGGCATTCAAAAACAAGAATACTAAGATTATTAGAAAGGTGCTTCGTGTAGTATGCAACACCAAAATGGGTTTTGAAGACCATTAGGTTATTAAAAAAAACCCCACACATTCTATGACTGTGTACAAACTAACAGGAACTAGAGGTCACAAAAAATAAAAAACTGAGGTGTTCAATTTCATATATTTACTCTATTTAGTACTTTAGAACGTGGCAAGTTGCTTGAGACAGGTGTGGTAATTAAGTCTTAGAGGAGGCAATATTAACCAATGTGAATAATTCCTATGTAGGATAAGGAAAGTAATATCTTCCCTTATTACTATCTTCCTGAATTGTGTCCATTCTTCTAAGTCAATGATTCTTTCAGTTTCTGTTTTTGGTTTCATTTTTGAATAGGTAATACAACCACCAGTTCAAAGTTCAAATTTTATTCTTACTTGTATCATCCCTGCCCTTCCCCACCCCATTTAATTCCCCCTCCTGGAGGTAATCAGGTTAAGTCTGTTTTTCATTCTCTCAGAGATATTATATACACATGTAAGCAAATACATCTATTGTCTATCCCTCATTTTTTTCCCAGCCCCCCCCATTGTCTCTCCCTTTTTTATACATATGGTAGCCTACCATGTTGATGGGTTTTCATTTTGCTTTTCTTACTTATCAATAAATCTAAGCACTCTATATATCAATACATAGAGAACTTCTTTATTCCTTTTTACAGCTGCAGGGTATTCCACTGTATGGATGATCAAAATTTTGGCTGTTTCTAGTATTAGGCTGTTTCCACACAATGCTGAAATAAACAACCTATAAATATGTCATGTGGCACATAATGGGAGTATATCTGAAAGATAAATATTATATGAAATATAGCTGTAGGATAACCATTGCAATGTGGGCCCAAAGGTAGGTACTTTAGATATATATTGCCAAAATGTGGTTCATAAAAGTTACACCAATTTATATTCCCATTGGCATTATGCAGAATCACTCATTTCACTACAGCCTCGGCAACCTGGTATAACATGCCCATGCTTCTCTTGAAAGATTTTGATTTAAAAATCTAGTTAACCCAGTTAACTGGGTTCTAGTTAAACCCAGTTAATGTTTTTAATTAATACTCCCAGAGTCTCATTCAGTTGCATTTCAGCCCGTGCTTTCAGAAACTCTGTTCTAAATCCAGCTCAGATTCCCTGTAATGCATCTAGCCCAGACAGCCTCTCTCCTTTTGGTTCTGTAACCCTGTCTGTAGCATTCATTTTGGGACTTAATGTTATATTGCTCTATATTATTTCTTAATATTTGTTTTCTGATATGTATCTTATCTCCAAAGTCAAAGGCTCCTGAGAGCAGAGGCTATATCAAACTTCTTTTATATCTCTGGAAATAGCACATGTAGAGTGTGAAAAGAGGACAGACTCTTTAATAAGTGACTACTTGGGTTCAAACCTTTTTTTTCTTTTTTTCTTTTTTTCAACATCTTTACTGGAATATAATTGCCTCACAATGGTGTGTTAGTTTCTGCTTTATAAGAAAGAGAATTAGCTATACATATACATATGTCCCCATATCTCCTCATTCTTGTATCTCCCTCCTCCCTCACCACCCCTCTAGGTGGTCACAAAGCACCAAGCTGATCTCCCTGTGCTATGCAGCTGCTTCCCACGAGCTATCTATTTTACATTTGGTAGTATATATTAGTCCATGCCACTCTCTCACTTCCTCCCAGCTTACCCTTCCTCCCACCCCGTGTCCTCAAGTCCATTCTCTACACCTGCGTCTTTATTCCTGACCTGCCCCTAGGTTCTTCAGAACCTTTTTTTTTAAGATTCCATATATATGTGTTAGCATACAGTATTTGTTTTTCTCTTTCTGACTTACTTCACTCTGTATGACAGATTCTAGGTTCATCCACCTCACTACAAATAACTCAATTTCGTTTCTTTTTATGGCTGAGTAATATTCCATTGTATATATGTGCCACATCTTCTTTATCCATTCGTCTTGTCGATGGACACTTAGGTTGCTTCCATGTCCTGGCTATTGTACATAAAGCTGCAATGAACATTGTGGTACATGACTCTTTTTGAATTATGGTTTTCTCAGGGTATATGCCCAGTAGTGGCATTGCTGGGTTGTATGGTAGTTGTATTTTTAGTTTTTTTTTTTTTTAGTTTTTTTAAAAATTTATATATTTACTTATTTATTTTTGGCTGTGTTGGGTCTTCGTTTCTGTGTGAGGGCTATCTTTGGTTGTGGCGAGCGGGGGCCGCTCTTCATCGCGGTCACGGGCCTCTCACTGTCGCGGCCTCTCTTGTTGTGGAGCACAGGCTCCAGACGCGCAGGCTCAGTAGTTGTGGCTCACGGGCCCAGCTGCTCCGCGGCATGTGGGATCTTCCCAGACCAGGGCTCGAACCCGTGTCCCCTGCATTGGCAGGCAGATTCTCAACCACTGCGCCACCAGGGAAGCCCCTATTTTTAGTTTTTTAAGGAACCTCCATATTATTCTCCATAGTGGCTGTATCAATTTACATTCCCACCAACAGTGCAAGAGGGTTCCCTTTTCTCCAAACCCTCTCCAGCATTTATTGTTTGTAGATTTTTTGATGATGGCCATTCTGACCGGTGTGAGGTGATACCTCATTGTAGTTTTGATTTGCATTTCTCTAATGATTAGTGATGTTGAGCATCCTTCCATGTGTTTGTTGGCAATCTGTATATTTTCTTTGGAGAAATGTCTATTTAGGTCTTCTGCCCATTTATGGATTGGGTTGTTTACTTTTTTGATATTGAGCTGCATGAGCTGCTTGTATATTTTGGAGATTAATTCTTTGTCAGTTGCTTCATTTGCAAATATTTTCTCCCATTCTGAGGGTTGTCTTTTCATCTTGTTTATGGTTTCCTTTGCTGTGCAAACGCATTTAAGTTCCATTAGGTCCCATTTGTGTATTTTTGTTTTTATTTCCATTTCTCTAGGAGGTGGGTCTAAAAGGATCTTGCTGTGATTTATGTCACAGAGTGTTCTGCCTATGTTTTCCTCTAAGAGTTTTATAGTGTCTGGATTTACATTTAGATCTTTAATCCATTTTGAGTTTATTTTTGTGTATGGTGTTAGGGTGTGTTCTAATTTCATTCTTTTACATGTAGCTGTCCAGTTTTCGCAGCACCACGTATTGAAGAGGCTGTCTTTTCTCCATTGTCTATTCTTGCCTCCTTGGTCAAAGATAATGTGACCATATGTGCGTGGGTTTATCTCTGGGCATTCTATCCTGTTCCACTGATCTATATTTCCATTTTTGTGCCAGTACCATAGTGTCTTGATTACTGTTGCCTTGTAGTATAGGCTGAAGTCAGGGAGCCTGATTCGTCCAGCTTCGCTTTTCTTTCTCAAGATTGCGTTGGCTATTCGGGGTCTTTTGTGTTTCCATACAAATGGTGAAATTTTTTGTTCTAGTTCTGTGAAGAATGCCATTGGTAGTTTGATAGGGATTGCACTGAATCTGTAGATTGCTTTGGGTAGTAGAGTCATTTTCACAATGTTGATTCTTCCAATCCAAGAACATGGTATATCTCTCCATCTATTTGTATCATCTCAAATTTCTTTCATCAGTGTCTTATAGTTTTCTGTATACAGGTCTTTTGTCTCCTTAGGTAGGTTTATTCCTAGGTATGTTATTCTTTTTGTTGCAATGGTAAATGGGAGTGTTTCCTTAATTTCTCTTTCAGATTTTGCATCATTAGTGTATAGGAATTCAAGAGATTTCGTGCATTAATTTTGTATCCTGCTACTTTACCAAATTCATTGATTAGCTCTAGGAGTTTTCTGGTAGCATCTTCAGGATTCTCTATGTATAGTATCATGTCATCTGCAAACAGTGACAGCTTTACTTTTTCTTTTTGGATTTGGATTCCTTTCATTTCTTTTTCTTCTCTGATTGCTGTGGCTAAAACTTCCAAAACTATGTTGAATAATAGCAGTGAGAGTCGGCAACCTTGTCTTGTTCCTGATCTTAGTGGAAATGGTTTCAGTTTTTCACCATTGAGAACGATGTTGACGGTGGGTTTGTCATATATAGCCTTTATTATGTTGAGGTAAGTTCCCTCTATGCCTACTTTCTGGAGGGTTTTTAACATAAATGGGTGTTGAATTTTGTCAAAAGCTTTTTCTGCATCTATTGAGAGGATCATATGGTTTTTATCCTTCAGTCAGTTAATATGGTATATCACATTGATTGATTTGCATATATTAAAGAATCCTTGCATTCCTGGGATAAACCACACTTGATCATGCTGTATGATCCTTTTAATTTGCTGTTGGATTCTGTTTGCTAGTATTTTGTTGAGGATTTTTGCACCTATGTTCATGGGTGATATTGGCCATTAGTTTTCTTTCTTTGTGACATCTTTGTCTGGTTTTGGTATCAGCGTGATGATGGCCTTGTAGAATGAGTTTGGGAGTGTTCCTCCCTCTGCTATATTTTGGAAGAGTTTGAGAAGGATAGGTGTTAGCTCTTCTCTAAATGTTTGACACAACTTGCCTGTGAATCCATCTGGCCCTGGGCTTTGGTTGTTGGAAGGTTTTTAATCACAGTTTCAATTTTAGTGCTTGTGACTGGTCTGTTTATATTTTCTATTTCTTCCTGGTTCAGTCTCGGAAGGTTGTGCTTTTCTAAGAATGTGTCCATTTCTTCCAGGTTGTCCATTTTATTGGCATACAGTTGCTTGTAGTAATCTCCCATGATCCTTTGTATTTCTGCAGTGTTGTTACTTCTCCTTTCTCATTTCTAATTCTACTGAGTCTTCCCCCTTATTTTCTTCATGAGTCTGGCTAATGGCTTATCAATTTTGTTTATCTTCACCAAGAACCAGCTTTTAGTTTTATTGATCTTTGCTATTGTTTCCTTCATTTGTTTTTCATTTATTTCTGATCTGATCTTTATGATATCTTTCCTTCTGCTAACTTTGGGGGTTTTTTGTTCTTCTTTCTCTAATTGTTTTAGGTGTAAGGTTACGCTGTTTGAGATGTTTCTTGTTTCTTGAGGTAGGAGTGTATTGCTACAAATTTCCCTCTTAGAACTGCTTTTGCTGCTTCCCATAGGTTTTGGTTCGTCATGTTTTCATTGTCATTTGTTTCTAGGTATTTTTTGATTTCCTCTTTGATTTCTTCAGTGATTTCTTGGTTATTAGGTAGTGTATTGTTTAGCCTCCATGTATTTGTATTTTTTACAATTTTCTCTCATGATTGATATCTAGTCTCATAGCGTTGTGGTAGGAAAAGATACCTGATATGATTTCAATTTTCTTAAATTTACCAAGGCTTGATTTGTCACCCAAGATATGATCTATCCTGGAGAATGTTCCATGAGCATGTGAGAAGAAAGTGTATACTGTTGTTTTTGGATGGAATGTCTTATAAATATCAATTAAGTCCATCTTGTTAAATGTATCATTTAAAGCTTGTGTTTTCTTATTTACTTTCATTTTGGATGATCTGTCCATTGGTGAAAGTGGCGTGTTCAAGTCCCCTACTATTACTGTGTTACTGTCAATTTCCCCTTTTATGGCTGTTAGCATTTGCCTTATGTACTGAGATGCTTCTATGTTGGGTGCATAAATATTTACAATTGTTATACCTTCTTCTTGGATTGATCCCTTGATCATTATGTAGTGTCTTTGTCTCTTGTAATAGTCTTCATTTTAAAGTCTATTTTGTCTGATATGAGAATTGCTACTCCAGCTTTCTTTTGATTTCCATTTGCATGGAATATCTTTTTCCATCCCCTCACTTTCAGTCCATATGTATCCCTAGGTCTGAAGTGGGTCTCTTGTAGACAGCATATATATGGGTCTTGTTTTTGTATCCATTCAGCCAGTCTATTTATTTTGGTTGGAGCATTTAATCCATTTACATTTAAGGTAATTATAGATATGTATGTTCCTTTTACCATATTCTTAATTGTGTTGGGTTTGTTATTGTAGGTCTTTTCCTTATATTGTGTCTCCTGCCTAGAGAAGTTCCTTTAGCATTTGTTGTAAAGCTGGTTTGGTGGTGCTGAATTTTCTTAGCTTTTGTTTGTGTATAAAGGTTTTAATTTCTTGTCAAATCTGAATGAGATCCTCGCTGGGTAGAGTAATCTTGGTTGTAGGGTTTTCCCTTTCATCACTTTAAATATGTCCTGCCACTCCCTTCTGGCTTGCAGAGTTTCTGCTGAAAGATCAGCTGTTAACCTTATGGGGATTCCCTTGTATTTTATTTGTTGCTTTTCCCTTGCTGCTTTTAATATTTTTTCTTTGTATTTGATTTTTTTTTTTTTGTATTTGATCGCTTGATTAATATGTGTCTTGGTGTGTTTCTCCTTGGATTTTCCTGTATGGGACTCTCTGCGCTTCCTGGACTTGATTAACTATTTCCTTTCCCATATTAGGGAAGTTTTCAACTATAATCTCTTCAAATATTTTCTCAATCCCGTTCTTTTTCTCTTCTTCTTCTGGGACCCCTATAATTCGAATGCTGGTGCACTTAATGTTGTCCCAGAGGTCTCTGAGACTGTCCTCAATTCTTTTCATTCTTTTTTCTTTATTCTGCTCTGCAGTAGTTATTTCCACTATTTTATCTTCCAGGTCACTTATCTGTTTTTCTGCCTCAGTTATTGTGCTATTGATTCCTTCTAGAGAATTTTTAGTTTCATTTATTGTGTTGTTCATCGTTTGTTTGCTCTTTAGTTCTTCTAGGTCCTTGTTAAACGTTTTATTTTCTCCATTCTATTTCCAAGATTTTGGATCATCTCTACTATCATTACTCTGAATTCTTTTGCAGGTAGACTGCCTATTTCCTCTTCATTTGTTTGGTCTGGTGGGTTTTTACCTTGCTCCTTCATCTGCTGTGTGTTTCTCTGTCTTCTCATTTTGCTTAATTTACTGTTTGGGGTCTCCTTTTCCCAGGCTGCTGGTTCATAGTTCCTGTTGTTTGTGGTGTCTGCCCCCAGTGGCTAAGTCTGGTTCAGTGGGTTGTGTAGGCTTCCTGGTGGAGGGGACTGGTGCCTGTGTTCTGGAAGATGAGGCTGGACCTTGTCTTTCTGGTGGGCAGGACCGCATCTGGTAGTGCGTTTTGGGGTGTCTGTGACCTTATGATTTTAGGCAGCCTCTTTGCTAATGGGTGGGGTTGTGTTCCTGTCTTGTTAGTTGTTTGGCATAGGGTGTCCAGCACTGCAGCTTGCTGGTCATTGAGTGGAGCTGGGTCTTAGCATTGAGACAGACATCTCTGTGAGAGCTTTTGCCATTTAATATTACATGGAGCTGAGAGGTCTCTGGTGGACCAATGTCCTGATCTCGGCTCTCCCACCTCAGAGGCACAGGCCTGACACCTGGCCAGAGCACCAAGACCCTGTCAGCCACATGGCTCAGAAGAAAAGGAGAAAAAAAGAAAGAAAAAATAAAATAAAATAAAACAAAATAAAGTTATTAAAATAAAAAACTAAAAAATTAAAAATAAAATTAAAAAGTAATTTAAAAAAAAGAAAGAGAGCAACCAAACCAAAAAAACAAATCCACTAATGATAACAAGCGCTAAAAACTATACTTAAAAAAAAAAAAAAAAATACGGAGCGACAGAACCCTAGGACAAATGGTAAAAGCAAAGCCATACAGACAAAATCACACACAGAAGCATACACATACACACTCACAAAAAGAGAAAAAGTAAAAAAATATATATCATTGCTCCCAAAGTCTACCGCCTCAATTTGGGATGATTCATTGTCTATTCAGGTATTCCACAGATGCAGGGTACATCAAGTTGATTGTTGAGGTTTAATCCGCTGCTCCAGAGGCTGCTGGGAGAGATTTCCCTTTCTCTTTTTTGTTCACACAGCTCCTGGGGTTCAGCTTTGGATTTGGCCCCGCCTCTGTGTGTAGGTCACCTGAGAGCATCTGTTCTTCGCTCAGACAGGAGGGGGTTAAGGTAGCAGCTGATTAGGGGGGCTCTGGCTCACTCAGGCTCGGGGGAGGGAGGCGTACGGAATGAGGGGCGAGCCTGCATCGGCAGAGGCCGGCATGACATTGCAACAGCATGAGGCGTGCCGTGTGTTCTCCCGGGGAAGTTGTCCCTGGATCACGAGACCCTGGCAGTGGCTGGCTGCACAGGCTCCCGGGAGGGGAGGTGTGGATAGTAACCTGTGCTTGCACACAGGGTTCTTGGTGGCTGCAGCAGCAGCCTTAGCGTTTCATGCCCATCTTGGTGTCTGCACTGATAGCCACGGCTCGCGCCCGTCTCTGGAGCTCGTTTAGGCAGTGCTCTGAATCCCCTTTCCTCGCGCACCCCGAAACAATGGTCTCTTGCCTCTTAGGCAGGTCCAGACTTTTTCCCAGACTCCCTCCCGGCTAGCTGTGGCGCACTAGCCCCCTTCAGGCTGTGTTCATGCTGCCAACCCCAGTCCTCTCCCTGGGATCTGACCTCCAAAGCCAGAGCCTCAGCTCCCAGCCCACACCCATCCCGGCGGGTGAGCAGACAAGCCTCTCAGGCTGGTGGGTGCTGGTTGGCACCGATCCTCTGTGCGGGAATCTCTCTGCTTTGTCCTCTGCACTCCTGTTGCTGTGCTCTCCTCCATGGCTCCAAAGCTTCCCCCACCACCACCCCCGTCTCCGCTAGTGATGGGGCTTCCTAGTGTATGGAAACCTTTCCTCCTTCACAGCTCCCTCCCAGAGGTGCAGGTCCCGTCCCTATTCTTTTGTCTCTGTTTTTTCTTTTTTCTTTTGCCCCACCCAGGTATGTGGGGGGTTTCTTGCCTTTTGGGAAGTCTGAGATCTTCTGCAAGCGTTCAGGAGGTGTTCTGTAGGAGCTGTTCCACATGTAGATGTATTTCTGATGTATTTGTGGGGAGGAAGGCAATCTCCACGTCTCACTCCTCCACCATCTTGAAGGTCCTCCCTGGATTCAAATCTTGATTTCATCATTTACTGATGTTCTTACATACAATAAATGAGACTACCGGTACTTACTCTATAGTATTGTGTGGATTAAATGAATTAATACATGTAGAGCACTTAGTATAGTGCCTAGAACAAAGAAAGCAGCTATTTATTAATATTTTAATATAGTAGTAGTTCAATTACTACTATTTGTTGAGAAGTTCACACTGCAAAACATATCATAAGTGCTAGAAGTATAAAGGTTTCCAAAACAGAAATTTACTACTTGTATGGATATTACATTCTAGTGAGGCAGTAAAGAAAGACAATAAACAAACACATACATGGTATAATGTTGGGCAGTGCTAAGAGCTACGAAGAAAAAAAGTGGGAATACTATATAGAATGTTGGAGGTGTTATTTTACACAGGGTAATCAAGGGTACATTCTTTAGTGAAATGAATGAGCAAGTGGATATCTAGGGGGAAGAGTAAAGTTAAAAACAACAACAAAAGGTCACTGTGGCTGACAGAAGACCATTTTAAGGACTCTGGATTTTAATCTGAGTGTGATGAGAAGATATGAAAGAATTTTGAGCATAAAATGGTTAAGTAACAGGGAGATATATTTCTTTCTGAGTATATCTTATTTCAGTCTTAAGTCCCAAATAACATTTCCCCTCAGCCATTTTCCCCTCAAGAAAAGTTATTGCTAACTAGCAATAATAATCAATAAAAATGGGAGTTATTCTCAACAGATTTTTTCACAGCATCCCAAACCACTCCAACTTCACCTGGATGGAGGGTTTTGACTAGACAAAGGAGGAGTAGGCAGTTATTGCCATTAAGAGATTCTACCATCCAGTAATTTGTTATCAATGTTCCTAGTTTTACTCATTAGTTTAAAAAAAGTACGATTATCTGTTTTTGGCAGCTTTCTTTAGCCACATCAAGTTAAGCACTGTGAGGATAAGTAGTGACATAGGGTTCTCTTAAAGAGAGAAGTGATAATAACAACAATAATAAACATGGTAGTGAATAGGAGAGCTGTGATTAGAGTACTACACTCTATAATGTCTCTTAAAACAAAACCAAAAAAAATCTAGTGTTTCTTTTTGGAAATAACAGACCAAAGTTATATATAAATCAGCCCTTTAGTATTACCTTTGTTTAGCCTAGAAAAGTAGTAAGCAAAAACAAAGACTTTTCTACACTTAACAGTAAGAGCCATGAGGAAAAAATATCAACTTCAGAGTCTGTAAGAAGTGAAACATAAAAGATTCCATATTGAGTTGAAAATAGCCAGAAGAGTTATCATCAGATACTTGGTGGGGAGGACCTGGAAATTATGTTATCTGTTTACAATTAAACTAAACTAATATTTAGTAATAAATATACATTCCACTAATCTGTATACATATAGTTCTGGCAACATAAATGAGCTAATGTAGAGTCTCTTTTTGGCCACAAACACAAAGAAATACTTGATTTAAAAACAGCTCTTAGAATGCTGAAACCTCTGGACTACCTGATAAAAGTACAAAAACCAATCCCCTGGATGCTTCCACAATTCACTGAAGGAAAATAATACCTGCTGCAGGTAAACTTACAAGCAAAATTTAAGAGAGGAAATAACTGGTCATGACAGAGAGAGCACATACAACAGACCAAAAAAACATCACCCTAATAACTTGAGATAACAGAAAAAAAATCAGAAAGTGACTATAACTTAAGTATTATATAATTAAGGAGATAAAAGGAGAATGAGAAACTATGTTAAAAAACCAGGCTACCATAAAAGGGTGGAGATGAAAAAGAACCAAACATAAATTCTAGAAATGAAAAAAGTCATTAAATGGATTAAGTAGCAGATTAGACAAAGGGTAAAAAAAACTGAAAAGCAAATCTGAGAAAATTATCTAGAATACAGCAAAGATAAATCACGAAATTGAGGTTAAGAGATACAGAGCAGTACTAATCCAAGTTTGATCTGTGGAGCACTGCCAGTCCACAGATTGTTACTGGACTAGTTTGTGATACAGAAAGTGAGAGTAAGCATTTGCAATAATTTGGTATTACTGTGACATTGTTATATTTTACAAGAATAATGGTTCACAATTGATTGGAAATTAAAAACAATCTTTCAGCACAGATAGTTTGAGAACCACTGACAAACAGAGGTAGAAATAGGGAGTGTTCACTGTACAACCCATAGTTAACAGAAGGAGTTACAGGAGAGAATATAGACAATGGGGGAGCATCAACACTTGAAAAGATAACAGTAAAAATTTCCTGGGAATTCCCTGATGGTCCAGTGGTTAGGACTCTGAGCTTTCACTGCCCCAAGGGCCCAGGTTCAATCCCTGGTTGGGGAACTAAGATCCTGTAGGCCATGTGGTACAGCCAAAACAAAATAATAATAAAAAAATAATAAATAGTACTAAAATTATTTGATACTCAAGAAGACATGAGAAGTAATATGAATTAAGAGCATGAAATGGAATCCTGGACCTATGACTTCTAAATTGTGTGTCCATGGACAAATTATTTATTCTCTCTGAGTTGCAGTTTCCTGATCTTTAATGGAAATTATAGTACTACCAAAACAAGAGTGTAATGGGGGAAATACATAATATATTTAAAATGTGTAGCACAGTGTCAGGTACACCACAGGCACTCAAATATTAGCTGTTCTTTTTCTTCTTAATTAACAGAATCCCCAAAGTGGACAATAGCTAGTAGCAGAGTCTAAAGAAAATCTATTCTTAAAACCCACCCTGGGGACTTCCCTGGTAGCACAGTGGTTAAGACTCCATGCTCCCAATACAGGGGGCCTGGGTTGGATCCCTGGTCTGGGATCCCACATGCATGCCACAACTAAGAGTCCGCATGCCACAACTAAGGAGCCCACCTGCTGCAACTAAGGAGCCCACCTGCCACAATGAAGACCCAGCACAACCAAATAAATAAATAAATAAATATTTTAAATAAATAAATAAATAAATTAATTAATTAAAACCCACCCTGACAGTTCACATTATCTTCTTGCTACCAAAGCAGAACTAAATTATTTTGTACTTAAAAGATAATTTTCAAATATTTAGATGAAAATGAATGTCTTTACATTTGAACAAAGCAAGTACAGTATTAAAATTACCTCTACAAGCAGCTTTCCAAAAGTTTTCCTCTCCAGGGCATACTTGGTAGCTTCATCCAAAGCTCTTTGTGCTAGTCCCACAGCACCAGCTGCTACCTAGTATTTTAACATTTTACAAAACAAAAGTGTCTTTAAAACACACGTATAATGGCTATTTGCCTAAAGTCTAAGTTAAGGATTATACAAAGAGAAGCTGACCTATACCTTAAGGCAATAAAGGGTGGGGGAGATAACAAGCATTTAAATTTATATTATTTATGAATTAAAGGTTAATGGAAGGCATTTGTAAGGCACAGGATCATAGCCTAGAGACAAGTCATTCTTTCTGTTTAACAAGGGAAAGCTTCTCAGGGGGAATACTCCTAATGAGTGAGGGAAGAGGAATAAGTACACATCAGCAGGAATGATTAAGTGTGAAATGCTTCTTTGTAAATCGAACAACTATACTAATTTTGTATTTACTAAAATAACTTCTGTAACAGCAAGAGTGTTGAAGAATTCTAAAACAAACAAAAAACAATATCCCTCCATCCTTATAAAAGAAGCAGATATTAAAAAAGAAATACAGACCAAGAACACAGTGTTAAAATAAAACTACTCAATGTAATAAATGAAAAATCCTATAAAGGTTATTAAGTCATATTACTTACTAGAGGTCTGGTTTTATCAAAAGCTCCCATTGCAATTTTGAAACCAGCTCCCTCACCAATTAAAACATTTTCCTTAGGTACTCTCACATCTTCAAAGACAATTCCTCTTGTATCTGAACATCGCTGGCCCATATTTAATTCCTAATAAGGAAAACAATACATATTAAGGAACATTTTTTGAGCTAGCATGTATTCTTGCCTTAACCACTGTTTTATGACTTTTCTGCAATTGTCTTAAACAGAGGTGGACAAACTATGGCCTGCAATGCCCGTTTTGTAAAGATAGCTTTATTGGACTACAGTTGTTACTGAGTCCAAGCTCGCTCTGCTCGCCGCATGACAGGCCAATGAATTGGAGACGAGGTGTTGGTGGGAATGTAAATTGGTGCAGCCACTACAGAAAACAGTATGGAGGTTCCTCAAAAAACAAAAAACAGGGTTACCATATGATCCAGCAATTCCACTCCTGGGCATATACCCAGACAAAACTATAATTCGAAAAGATACATGTACCCCTATGTAAATAGCAGCACTATTCACAATAGCCAAGACATGGAAACAACCTAAATGTCCATTGACAGATGAATGGATAAAGATGTGTGTGTGTGTGTGTGTGTGTGTATTTTATACACACACACACACACACACGAATATTACTCAGCCATAAAAAAGAATGAAATAATGCCATTTTCAGTAACATGGATGGACCTAGAGATTATCATTCTAAGTGAAGTAAGTCAGAAACAGAAAGGCAAATACAATATGATATCACTTATATGTGGAATCTAAAATATATGACAAATGAACATATCTATGAAACAGAAACAGATTCACAGACATAGAGAACAAACTTGTGGTTGCCAAGGAGGGGGTGGAGGTGGGCGAGGGAAGGATTGGGAGTTTGGGATTACCAGATGCAAACTCATATATATGTATATGATGGATAAACAACAAGGTCCTACTGTATAGCACAGGGAACTATATTCAATATCCTGTGATAAAACATAATGGAAAAGAATATGAAAAAGAATATATATATGTATAACTGAATCACCTTTCTGTACAGCAGAAATTAACACATTATAAATCAACTACACTTCAATAAAATATATATATATGAAAAAAGAAATTGCCAAGGTAGCTATATCCCCTCAACATTTCATTTAAAAAATTTTCAAACCAACAGAAGAATTGCAAGAGTAGTAAAATGAATACCTCATCTTTACCTAGATTTGCCAATTTTGGCACATTTCCTTTATTTCTGTGTTTTGTGGGTGTGTATAACTATTAGCATTATTTGCTGAATTATTTGAGAGGAAGTTGCAGATATTGTGACCCATCTTAACAATTTAATCTCATTTTTAATAAGCAGTGTGAGAAGCAGGGGCAATGGGAACATAGAGCTGTAAACAAATTCTTTAATTTACTTGATTTAATATTAATAATCTGCTTCCAGGCTTGAAAAAATAGTGACAGTAATATATAGTTTGACTGAGAAAAAAACAACATCTCTTTGTCTTTATAAATTGATAAACTCTAATACGTTAGACCCTCACTCAGACATAATGAGAAAACACTGTTTACGAAAACAGTTTTACTGTATCCTGTTTCCCAGACTCATCCCAAACACCAGAACATTTAAAACCAAAACGCTTCCTGGACTCATCTCAAGCCATATAATTTCTAAAACACAAAACATTTTGAAAAACATCGGATTTCACAAATTTGTAAAATTCTGATAATTTCAAAAATGACTTAAGGAGATTTAAATATATACAATATAACTATCTATCTCTCTCACTAGAAAATTAGATCCTCAAGGGCAGGATCTAATTTTTTCTGTTTTGATCCATACAGCATCCTCAATACCTTGAATAATGCCTAGCATACAGTATGAACTCAATAATAAATATTTATTGAATTAGAGATTTGTTTGAAAGTGAGAAAATGGGAAAAAGGAAAGTGAGACTAGACATATCAAGATAAAATCAGAAGTCGGTTTACTATGTAATAAAATATAATCTGTCAGGACCTTTATGTTTTCTAGAGATGGCCATAAATTTGGCCCTGAGTTTTCTAGCAACCATCCCTAAAAAGGAAACATGAATAAAACATAAATAAAAACAAACCAATTGCTTGGAAGAAGCACAACCATTCTTAGTACTTCTATTTTGTTATACACAATAATCTCATTATAGTTTTATTTGTAAAGTGCAGTCTATCTTTAATATCTATCTTAAAAGAAAGTATAGAATAATACAGTGTAGGAAACTGCACTGGGCAAGTTTCTAGGACACGTTAGCACTGATCTCAACTCTGTCTCTTAAGTATGTAACCTTGAGTAAATCATTTCACTTGGATTTCAGATTCAGTGTTCAGCAAACAGACCATAAAAAATGTGCAGGGTATCTTCCACTTTTAACATTCTACAGCCTAAAAGGGAAAGTACTCCTCTTACATACATTAGCAACATGCTTCCATTTTAAAGAGGCTTTGGTTCAAAAGAGAGATTCTCATGGCTTTTAATAAAACATACAAATACATATGACTGGTTTAGAAGTTTGCATAACTTGGTCAACTCAAAGTAGCCTTTCCAGTTCAGGTTATGCCACCCTTAGTCTAATATCTGACAAGATAATCTGAATCTTTACCCATTTGGAAGAAAATTCATGTAACTCTTTTTTTTTTTTTAATAAATTTATTTATTTTATTTATTTATTTTTGGCTGCGTTGGGTCTTTGTTGCTGTGCGCGGGCTTTCTCTAGTTGTGGCGAGCGGGGGCTACTCCGTTGCAGTGCGCGGGCTTCTCATTGCGGTGGCTTCTCTTGTTGCGGAGCACGGGCTCTAGGCACGTGTGCTTCAGTAGTTGTGGCACATGGGCTCAGTAGTTGTGGCTTACGGGCTCTAGAGCGCAGGCTCAGTAGTTGTGGCGCACGGGCTTAGTTGCTCCACGGCATGTGGGATCTTCCCGGACCAGGGCTCGAACCCGTGTCCCCTGCATTGGCAGGCAGATTCTTAACCACTGCGCCACCAGGGAAGCCCCATGTAACTCTTAATTAACTTCCATAATCCCTCCTTTGCCTTAGATATAGACATCATTTAGTCATTAATAGGTTTTCTTTTTTACAAATTCACTTTGAAAAAAAAGTTTTACATTTGTAAAACTGCATCTCCTCTTCCTTTTCTCAGAGTTATAATCTTAAATCATGCTTCCTAGCTCTCACTAGGACTACTTTAATGACTTCATTTCTTTCCTTCTTGATTTACTAAATTTTAAACTTTTCTCTTTAATCTACTTTAAATGCTACTGCTAAATTATATCCACGCATTCAGATTACCATGCTTTTGTTTCTTTTTTTTTTTAATATATTATTTTTTATTTTGGGCTGTGTTGGGTCTTCGTTGCTGCACGCAGACTTTCTCTAGTTGCAGCGAGCGGGGGCTACTCTTCGTTGTGGTGCATAGGCTTCTCATTGCAGTGGCTTCTCTTGTTGCGCAGCATGGGCTCTAGGCGCACCGGCTTAAGTAGGTGCAGCACGTGGGCTCAGTAGTTGCGGCACGTGGGCCCTAGAGCACGTGGGCTCAGTAGTTCTGGCGCATGGGCTCTAGAGCGCAGACTCAGTAGTTGTGGCACACGGGCTTAGTTGCTCCGCGGCACGTGGGATCTTCGTGGACCAGGGATTGAACCCATGTCTCCTGCATTGGCAGGTGGATTCTTAAGCACTGCATCACCAGGGAAGTCCCCCATATTACTATCGTTTTCAAATATGTTAAATTACCTTTTCCTGTTCAAATAAAATTTTTCTTGCCTTCCCACATTCAAGGCTCTTTGCCATTTCTACACTTTCTCAGGAACAGATTTTTCTCTTAGTGTTGTATGAACTTGGGTAATCAACTTATGTCACATTGTTTTAATCCATAAAATGGGCATAATGTCACTTATCCTACACGAAAGGTTGCTGTGAGCAAAGAAAAAGAATGGGAAAGTGTTTTGAAATATCTAAAACTCTATTATTGGGCAGGCCATACAAATGATAGTTTGATTTCTGCTTCATTATCCCTCACAGCTGTTATTGGCATTCTCCATAGACTGGCACCAAGAATGGCTACTCTTTCAAATAATTACTTGACATGACTATTCTCAACTTAAAAATCTTTAGCAAGGACTATTTCATCCAATAATATCAAAAGCAGATTTACTTTTATTGCAACTTAATACAACCAAAATGTTTTCAATAAAGGAAACTGAAATTAGTAATTTTGAAATTTATAGTTAAAATAATATTGGAGGCCTTAATCACTGATAAATACACACTTTACCTTTCTTCCAACCTGTACTCCTGGGGTGTCTGCTTCCACAATAAATCCAGTAAAGGCTTTACTAGCAGGAGCCTTAGGATCCAGATCAGAACGAGCCAATAAAAAATACCTAATACACATACACATACATGATGATAGATAATGGTATCAGCAGATAACATATGGTGACTCCCATCTCAGTTAATCCTCCCCAAAATCCCAATTATTATTACCCCCATTTTATAGATGAAGAAATGAAGAATAAGAGAGGTTTAAAAGCTCACCCAGGTCACATACTTACAACATGGCAGAGCTAGTATTTCACCCCACATTTACTTCTTAACTAATATGGTATCTAACTTTTTATTTTGTAGTTTGATTGACAAGTAAAAATTCCTTGTATCAAGATAACGTAAAATAAAGTATGTGTGTGTTGGAACTGTCACTTTTCCTTTCCCAAAACTAGTTTAAGTATTTAAGGGACAAGTTATCTGGAAAAGATGGGTAAATGGGGCTGCCTGTGAAAAGAAATGAGATAGTGACCCCTATGTTCTGACTACTGTCCTCTTCATGCAGCAAAATCAGAGTTTCTGTTACAGCTGAATTATTATGAATATCTCCTGGGTTTTCTCTCCAGAAGAATTCTTCCCAGGAAGATTTAAAAATAAAACATGAGGAAAAAAGGCAAAACATCCAAATATCCATGTAACCTATGTTCTAAATAGCCTGGTAAAGGAGAATTTTTTTTAAATTTCTTAAACAACTATTTTATTTTCTATGCTTAAAACTAACAAACTATCATCTACTCTACAGTTTTACTTAATAGTTTAAAAAATAGTAAAAATTGTTTTCTAGTTTCATATATTACCTACTTTGTCTTACTACATGATGCGCTGTACTTAATTCTTAAAATTGTGAAAGCTTCTACTTGCATTGCTGGATTTCCCTCAACCTGTTACATTTTAACCGTTTCTTCACTTTTTTATTACTTGCTGATATTATGATAACTTACTTAAAGATAATGATATAGCACTCCATAATACTGGACACTCATAAAGTGATTGATATATTTAAAATAAACAGTAAACTCACTCTCAGGAATAATGCTTTTCTTGCCAAAAAATAGCACCGAAGAGCACACATATATACTGAATCAGAATTTTTGCAGACAAGGAAAGATAGCCCATTTTTAGTTCATTATACCAATCACCAGAAGGTCCTTCTTCTGTAAGTTTCTATTTATATACTTGTAGTGATGAGTAAATACATTTTTCCCATGACCACTTAACACACACTAGATAGAACTGTTGTTGAAATTCTTGTCTTTATGTTGAGCTATACTCTACATTTTTCTCACTTTCACATTTATTCTAAACTGACTTTCTGAAGCAAACATACAAGCCTACTCTTCCATGTATGAGACATTATTTAAAAATTTTTTAAATTCTTCCTATACAACCAAATCTAATTCCTTTACTCTTCATAGGACATGTTTGCTGTGCTCACCCTAATGAAGGACATTTACTTGCTTCTGAATTTATTTCATTTTGTCAATGCATGTCTTAAAAAGTGTTGCCCAGAACTGTTACCATTTTTTTCCTGCTTGTTTGATGTTATACTTCTATTACTTCAGCAAGAAATTACACTCGCTTCTTAAAGGCAGATACATCACACTGTTGATTCCTATAGAACCTTTCTTCATCTTTTTTCCACAAATAATGCTATTAAATGTTTTCCTTCAACATTTTATAGTAATACAAGGGATTTTATGACCCTTTGTTGAAATTCATGTCATTACTTTTGGACCTATATATTTGGACCTGTTAGATTTTATTAAAGTAAAATTCTGTCCTCTCTAAACTTATTGCTCAGAAGCAGAGAAATGTGCTATACCAGTGGCTTTCCTTTTTCCTCAGAGTCTTAGGGGAATGGTTCCAAGGAGGTCCTGGTACGGGCTAGGGAGAGTGGGGATAGTAAGCCAAGTAGAGGGAACTCTAGCTTTCCTAATCAGATTCAACCAGAGCAGGTGTTATTGTTTTATTTTATTTTACAAATTAAACTTCTGATACAATTTGAAGAAATAGTTCAGGACTTAAGACTAGTTTGTGAAAATCACTGAACTATTTATAATCCTTTATGGACCCTCCAGTTCCATGAATAAAACTTGTCTTAATTGTGGTGGTTTAATAAAAAAGGAAGGAGAGAGGGGGAAATTCTGAATATAAAGCATTTAAGAATCAATATAGAGAGGTTTTAAATAACATACCAATTAGCTTTTCCTCCATTGGTTATCCACATCTTCTGACCATTAATAATATACTCATCTCCTTTTTTTTCTGCTTTGGTCTTTATAGCAGCTACATCAGAGCCTGCTCCAGGTTCTGTTACACAGTAGGCCTTGAATATACGGAAACAAGAGAAAATAATTACCTGTTAATTATTAAATTATGAACATTTAGAACCCGGAGGGTATTTTATTTTTTAAGTCAGTATATTAAATACTTTAAAATACTTAACAATAAAATGTTCTTACAGAATCAAACTGCTCAAATGTAAAAACATTTAATATGTAATTTAAAACTAGATGTAGGATACCAATAAACCATATCAAAAATTACAGTGTTAGGTATCTTCAACCAAGTTAAGTAAATTTCACACAAACTCATTCATCCAAACATTTATTTAGTAGTATCTACCATTTACCAGGTTATGAAGGAGGAGATGGAAAAGCCAGAGATGAAAGACATCCTATCTTCAAGATTTTTACAATGTAGCAGTGGAGATGAATATTATATTGTAATTATATATCTAAATATTAAAGTCACACACAATGGGCTTAAGATACTATCTTAGCTTTAGGGTGTCAGAAAGCTTCCCAGAGGTGATGCTTAAATTAAGTCTCAAAAAGGAAAAGGAATTCTTAGGGGGTAAGGAAAAGGGGGAATGTGTATTCCAGGAAGAAGTAATACATATGGAATGATACCAAGATAAGAAGCAGGGTTACCCAGTGTTTGTGATACAAAAGTACCGGATTCTGTAACATCTATACTCTGTGCATGTAAGGGAATGGTAGAAATTAGTCTGGAAAGAAAGGAAGGGAACAGATGACAAAGAACACTTTATATTACACTAAGAAGTTGAAATTTTATCTGGTGGAAAAAGGGGAGCCTCTTAAGGCTCTTCAACAGATGTGTGACAAGATGTAAGCAGAATGGATAAAGGGAGTGGTGGAAGGCAAGCAATGGGTAGCTGAAGTTCATTCAAGTTTACTGAGTGACAGGTACTGGGAATACAAGGCCTAGACACAAGTTCCTTACCCTTAAGGTACTTATAGTCCAAAGAGAGAAACCTTAACAGTTAATTTTAATTCCAAGTATTAAGGGTACATAGGGACATTAGAAATGACTACTTAGACCTGTAGGGGGTGGGAGGTGATGAGTGGTAAGGAAGATGAAGAATAATAAGTAATACTCGTTGAAGGAGGTAAGTCTTGAAGGACAAATAAGTGAAGCAAGCAGGATCTAGGCATGGAAGAATGAAACAGCAGTTGTACAAGGCAAAGTACTAGCAGTTCAGTACTGGAATGTAAACTATGAAACTGAAAGCCATGAAAAGAGGCTAAAAAGGCAGGCAGGGACCTGGTCCTGGAGGCTGAGGTGTATGCCATGCTAAGGAGAGCAGACTTTCATGCATTCAACAAAAGTTTATCAAACACTTGCTATTGTGCCACAAAACCTGGGCTTCAGGGAAATCCAGAGCAGCCTAGTGTGCAAAAGTGAGGAATATATATGCATTTTTCTGAGGATGTCAGATTCTAAAACGGGTACACAAACTAAAAAAATATATATTAGATACCACTGCTATTGATGAAATGGAAACACAATGTTTTTGTAAATGCAGGAAAGTGATAGATTTACATTTTAGATAGTTTATTATTACAGAAGTATAAAGGACAGATTTAAGGGAAGATAATAATAACTTTTTACTATCTTCCAGGTGCTGTTCTAAGTACTTGACTCATTTAAACCTCACAATAATCCTTATGACACAGGTGCTAGGTATCTACATTTTATAAATAAGGAAACTGAGACAGTGAGGTTAAGTAATTTTCCCAAGTTCACAGATCTAGTAAGTGGCATAAATACCTACATAAGACTGGAGTTAGGGACACAAATTATGCAAGAAAGAAAGCTTAAACTAAGAAGCAAGATAAGGCAAGAAAATACGATGAAGTTTAGAATTGTGGTGTGAAATCCACAGGACACAATGACTAAACAGGATGTTGGGGAGCTAAAGAGGATGTTATGATGACTCAATTTTTTAGTTCAGGAAGCTTCCAATTAGGGATAATCTTGAAGAGAAGCAGTACTATAGAGTGGGAAGAAAATAATTTGGTTTGGGACACATTTTGCTTAAGATATTCGAGTCTAGCTAGGAAGAAATGTCTAATAGATAAGTTCATATAGGAGGGTAAAGGTCAGGGGAGAGATAAGGGCTGGAACTGGAGACTTAATAGACTACTCAGTGAATATACCAAAACTTAACACGAGATGGGGAGACTGATTTGACAATTTAAGTCAAGAGTAAGCTTTATGTAAATCAACAGTGCTAATGCTATAAGCTATATTTACAAAAGAATAGTATCTACCTCTTCCTATCTTTGTGTTCCTTACACAATTCTTGGATGACACCTTTGGTCCAGAAGACCTTAATTAAGAAGAAAATACAGATTTATGGGAAAGAGACCTGGAAAATCTCAAAGAGACGCATCTTTATTGCAACCCTCTGGATCTGTGAGAGAGAACAGGGCCCAGAAGGATCAGCTCTGGACTTGCTCCAACTCGAGGCTTTCAGCAACTCCCTTCTCTTCAAGCTCCCCACTGAGCCCAACATTTTAATCTTTCAGTCTTTCTCCCTCCTTCATCGTCCTCTGTTTATTCACCTTTTCCATTCCCTTGTCTCATTTTCTCATTCTTTCTGATTGCCCTGCTCTCTCACACTCACATCCCCTCGCAGATCACCTTTCTGTCGGAGACTATACCGATGGCCTATTTCCAAGAGCAGCAGGTTTGAATCAGCTCTAGTTTAAAATGAAGGTGGGGGGTGGGGGCAAGGCCAGGAGGGGATATTAAAAAAAAAAAAAGCATCTAAAATAAGAGTGATGGAACCATGCTCCTCTGTACTCATCAGACCATCCTAGAGTACTATATTTAGCTCTATAATAATATTTTTGAGTCAGTGATTACTAAGAAGGCGGTGGGACTTTACTGTGTTGTATGAAGAAAAGATGAAAAAATTGAGGCTAATTTGCTTAGAAAAGGTAAGATCCACATGACAGCCCTATTAAAATACCTGAAGGGCTATAGAGCCAAGGGAGAGAATTTGAATTGATAGGAGAAAACTAGTGTGAAATTATTCAAACTTATTGAACACCTATTATGGTATCAGGTGGTGAAATTATAAAAGGAAATGACACAATCCTTTCCCTCAGGAGCATGCAATCTAGAAGAGCTTTCTAACAGTCAGGGACACTCCCAAATGGAGCTGCTTCAGGAAGTTGAGACTCCTAGACATGAAAACATGAGCTAGATGGCCTTTTCACAGGTGTGCTATAGAGGAGATTCAGGTGTCATGTAGGTTAACTGCATTACTCTTCTACCTAGATGCTCAAAGATGTTTTCAGCATCACAACAAAAAAAGTATTATACAAATGAACTGTCCAGAAAAGATAACTCTTTACCAAAATTTTATTTTAAGTAACTTTGGGAATCCTTTTCCTCTGAAATATGCTATTAGACATTCCTCTGTTTTATAATAAGGCATAGTTTTTATTTTTTTAAACTTTTTCATAAATTTATTTTATTTTTACTTATTTTTGGCTGTGTTGGGTCTTTGTTGCTGCACGCGGGCTTTCTCTAGTTGCCGCGAGCGGGGGCTACTCTTCACTGCAGTGCGCGGGCTTCTCATTGCGGTGGCTTCTCTTGTTGCGGAGCACAGGCTCTAGGCACGAGGGCTTCAGTAGTTGTGGCTTGCAGGCTCAGTAGTTGTGGCACATGGGCTTAATTGTTCCACAGCATGTGGGATCTTCCCGGACCACGGCTCAAACTCCTGTCCCCTGCGTTGGCAGGTGGATTCTTAACCAATGTGCCACCAGTGAAGCCCAGGGCATAGTTTTTAGAACTTATGAAGTGTATGAGTTTGTGTGTTTCTATGCAAAATGGCTGGTTCTTCAGAGTTGTTCTTGTCTTATTTGTTTCCTAGTAAGTAAAATTAATTTTATAATGCTCTTTCAGCAGAAGCCACTTTTGTTTCCAGTGCAACTTGTTCTCTTAAGTCAAGCAAATTAGTAAAATTCTTTTATGCATAATTATTTATTTATGAAGAATTTATTATTTACTTAATTTGCAAAATTCTATGAATTCTATAATTCTATGAATAATACATTTTGGGTAAGGATCTAAGGGTCTACCAGATTGTTAACTTATGAGCAGGAACTCAGTTCTGGTGGGGTTTTTTTTGATTTATTTTTTTGGGGGGGCACGCTGCGTTGGGTCTTCATTGCTGTGCACGGGCTTCCTCCAGTTGCAGTGAGCGGGGGCTACTCTTTGTTGCGGTGTGCAGGCTTCTCATTGCGGTGGCTTCTCTTTCTTGCAGAGCACAGGCCCTAGGCACATGGGCTGCAGTAGCTGTGGCACGCGGGCTCAGCAGTTGTGGCACACAGGCTTAGCTGCTCTGCGGCATGCGGGATCTTCCCGGACCAGGGCTCAAACCCGTGTCCCCTGCATTGGCAGGCAGATTCTTAACCACCGTGCTACCAGGGAAGTCCCAGGAGCCCAGTTTTATTCACTGTTTTATTCCAAGTCCACCTGGTACACAGTATTCAAATATTTAAAAGAATGAGTAGAACATTATACTTTTCTTTATTAGTGATGATACCACCACCTTATCTTTGTATAGTTTACTAAACAATTTTGTATTCATTCTCTACTAATTTTTTCTTTTTTGCCTTACACTCTAAAGTGACTGGAGGTAGTTCATATAATGCATGTTTTTTAAAAAATCAGGAATGAAGTGAAAATAAAGATAAACCGGAAAGAATAATATACTACAATACATGCTTCGAGGTTCAAATAATTACTAATGGAGGACTATAAAATTGGCTCTGTGCTTCCTACTTACCAAAACAATAAAAATACTATACTGTAGTTACAAGTGTAAACTGCCCATAAGCTGAAGTCTGGCATATAGCAGGGAATTCAGATATTGAGTAGATGAATGGATGAATGAATGGCAGTTAAAGAAAAACAAAGTATCCCCTGGCCATTAGGTATGAAAGAAATTTCTCTACTATATTTTTGCAAAAGGGACACTATGTGAAGATATTCTTATAAAAACATAAGCATTTTGTTTTATCTTTACTATATCCTTTTTAGATGTTATACAACCAAAATAGGTGTGTATAACAATACAGAAGAAAATACAGGAGAGACTTTGAGGCTAAGTAACTATATAAGATCATATTGCTATTATATGGCTTGAAGCCAGGTCTTGGGACCCCAAGTTCAGTGTTCAGTTACATTTCAGCTACTTCTCAGTTCTACTGGAAACGCATGGTTTTATGACAAGAGTTTTCTTTACCATTGTTACGCTTTTTCGGACACTTCTGAGTTCTTAGACCATGTTTGGACAAGTAAGTTTACTGAATGTCTTGCCCATAACAAGCTTGTCCTAGTAGTCTAATACTTGTTTCTGGTTGTCTAATACTGCATATATTTTAGGTATATACTTTTTAAAAGATTTAATCCAATCTTTGAAAAAGAAATATGGTTTCTAACTTATTATTGATATTTTAATACTATATGTGTAATATATATGCAATAATACAATTAGTTTTGATTTTTAGAAAATGTTTTTGCACTAAGTGGTATTAAAAAATAATTATAGTATCACCCTGATTTATTTCTGTACTCACTTTCCTCAGCAAGAGTATAACTGATCACATGATCTGGTAACAGATTAAGTCTTACGAGCATGCATTAACACTGTAACTGTAAATTAAATCCAAAAACTTATCATCTTTTTCTGTATCAATTTTTACCATGACATTATTATTATTATTATTATTTATTTATTTATTTTTATTGGCTGTGTCAGGTCTTAGTTGTGGTATGTGGGATCTTCGTTCAGGCATGCGGGATCTTTCATTGTGGCACACGGGCTTCTCTCTTGTGGCGTGAAGGTTTTCTCTTCTCTAGTTGTGGGGCACAGGCCCCAGGACGTCTGGGCTCTGTCGTTGAGGCACGTGGGTTCCAGAGCACACGGGCTCTGTAGTTTGCAGAATGCAGGCTCTCTAGTTGAGGCACACGAGCTCAGTAGTTATGTCGCACGGGCTCAGTTGCCCTGCGGCACGTGGGATCTTAGTTCCCTGACCAGGGATCGAACCCACGTCCCCTGCATTGTAAGGTGGATTCTTTACCACTGGACCACCAGGGAAGTCCCCTACCATGACATTATTTTTTTTTTTCATAAATTATTTTATCTATTTATTTATTTTTGGCTGCGTTGGGTCTTCGCTGCTACGTGCGGGCTTTTCTCTAGTTGCGTCAAGGAGGGGCTACTTTTCGTTGCGGTGCATGGGCTTCTCATCGTGGTGGCTTCTCTTGCTGTGGAGCACGGGCTCTAGGCACATGGGCTTCAGTAGTTGTGGTGCACGGGCCCAGTAGTTGGCTCGTGGGCTCTAGAGCGCAGGTTCAGTAGTTGTGGTGCACGGGCTTAGTTGTACCGCAGCATGTGGAATCTTCCCGGACCAGGGCTAGAACCCATGTCCCCTGCATTGGCAGGTGGATTCCTAACCACTGCGCCACCAGGGAAGTCCAACATTATTTTTAAAAGCAAAAATCTAAGGAATTTAAATATTCAACAATAGGGAATAGTGAAATAATTTATACTACATCAATTAAATAGCATATTATGTAGTCATAAATATCACAGTATTTAAAAAGAAGTAGAGCATAAGAAAATGCTCGTTATGTTAAAAAGGATGTAAAACTGCATATATAATATGACCTTAATAGTGAAAAATACATCTATATGTATTAAAAATCTAATAGAGTATACAGTAAGACAGTTATACCATTTAACTTCATATCTGAGGGATTACAGATGTTTTTGTTCTTCTTCATACCTTTCTAAATCTTCTATACTATTTTTACAATCCGAAAGTTTTTTAAATATTAATTCTAAAAAGTTTAAATAAAACACATTATATGTAGTATAATTTTATAAATATTATTGAGAGTTAACTGACTCTCAGTAGAAATTAATCAATATTTTTCATTAATATACCTATTGACTATTTTCATTTTCACCCTTGGCTTCATATTTTGAGTACATCAATTGCACTAGATACATATTTGAGTAATATTATGTACTAGAAGGGGGAAAATATACAGTAAACCTTTATTAATTCAGAAGTTAGAATAATTTAGGCACTAGAGTGAATGCATTTTTACATATACTTAAGATATTAATAACAAAACTGCCAAAGAAATGTTTAAAATACTTGAACTGGGGGTCTGGGCAAGATGGCGGAAGAGTAAGACCCGGAGATCACCTTCCTTCCCACAGATACATTAGAAATATATCTACACGTGGAACTGCTCCTACAGAACACCCACTGAACGCTGGCAAAAGACGTCAGACCTCCCAAAAGGTAAGAAACTCCCCACGTACTTGGGTAGGACAAAAGAAAAAAGAAATAACAGAGACAAAAGAATAGGGACGGGACCTGCACCAGTGGGAGTGAGCTGTGAAGGAGGAAAGGTTTCCACACACTAGGAAGCCTGTTCGCGGGCGGAGACTGCAGGTGGCAGAGGGGGGAAGCTTCGGAGCCACGGAGGAGAGCATAGCAACAGGGGTGCGGAGGGCAAAGCGGAGAGATTCCTGCACAGAGGATCAGTGCCGAGCAGCACTCACCAGCCCGAGAGGCTTGTCTGCTCACCCGCTGGGGTGGGCGGGGGCTGGGAGCTGAGGCTCGGGCTTTGGTCGGTCGGATCCCAGGGAGAGGACTGGGGTTGGCGGCGTGAACACAGCCTGAAGGGGTTAGCGCACCACAGCTAGCCGGGAGGGAGTCCGGGAAAAAGTCTGCAGCTGCCGAACAGGCAAGAGACTTTTTCTTGCCTCTGTTTCGCGGTGTGCAAGGAGAGGGGATTCAGAGCGCCGCCTAAACAAGCTCCAGAAGCAGGCGCGAGCCGTGGCTATCAGCGCGGACCCCAGAGATGGGCATGAGATGCTAAGGCTGCTGCTGCCGCCACCAAGAAGCCTGTGTGCGAGCACAGGTCACTCTCCACACCGCCCCTCCCGGGAGCCTGAGCAGCCAGCCACTGCCAGGGTCACGTGATCCAGGGACAACTTCCCCGGGAGAACGCACGGCGCGCCTCAGGCTGGTGCAACGTCATGCTGGCCTCTGCCGCCGCAGGCTCGCCCCGCGTCCGTACCCCTCCCTCCCCCCGGCCTGAGTGAGCCAGAGCCCCCAAGCAGCTGCTCCTTTAACCCCGTCCTGTCTGGGCGGGGAACAGACGCCCTCAGGCGACCTGCATGCAGAGGCAGGTCCAAATCCAAAGCTGAACCCCAGGAGCTGTGCGAACAAAGAAGAGAAAGGGAAATCTCTCCCAGCAGCCTCAGAAGCAGCGGAGTAAAACTCCACAAACAACTTGATGTACCTGCATCTGTTGAATACCTGAATAGACAACGAATCATCCCAAATTCAGGAGGTGGACTTTGGGAGCAGGATATATTAATTTCTCCCCTTTTCCTTTGTTTGTGAGTGTATATGTGTATGCTTCTGGGTGAGATTTTGTCTGTATAGCTTTGCTTTCACCATTTGTCCTAGGGTTCGGTCTGTCCGTTTCCTTTTTTTTTTTTTTTAACTAAAAAAATTTTTTTTTCTTGATAAATTTTTTCATAATAATTTTTTCCTTATTTTTTATTTTAAAAAATTAAAATAATTTTTTTCTTAATAATTTTTTTCTTATTTTTTTATTGTAAAAAATTTAAAATTTTTTGTTCTTAATAAATTTTTTCTTAATTTTTTTCTTACTTTTTATTATAAAAAATTAATAAATTTATTTTTAAAAATTAAAAAAAAATTTTTCTTAATAAATTTTTTCTTAATAATTTTTTTCTTATTTTTTATTATAATAGCTTTATTTTATTTTATTTTATCCTCTTTCTTTCTTTCTATTTTTTCTCCCTTTTAACCTGAGCCATGTGGATGAAAGGCTCTTGGTGCTCCAGCCAGGCATCAGGGCTGTGCCTCTGAGGTGGGAGAGCCAACTTCAGGACACTGGTCCACAAGAGACCTCCCAGCTCCACGTAATACCAAATGGCGAAAATCTCTCAGAGATCTCCATCTCAACATCAAGACCCAGCTTCACTCAACGACCAGCAAGCTACACTACAGTGCTGGACACCCTATGCCAAACAACTATCAAGACAGGAACACAGCCCCATCCATTAGCAGAGAGCCTGCCTAAAATCACAATAAGGCCACAGACACCCCAAATCACACCACCAGACGTGGATGTGCCCACCAGAAAGACAAGATCCAGCCTCATCCACCAGAACACAGGCACTAGTCCCCTCCACCAGGAAGCCTACACAACACACTGAAACAACCTTAGCCACTGGGGACAGATACCAAAAACAATGGGAACTACGAACCTGCAGCCTGTGAAAAGGAGACCCCAAACACAGTAAGATAAGCAAAATGAGAAGACAGAAAAACACACAGGAGATGAAGGAGCAGGGTCAAAACACACCAGACCTAACAAATGAAGGGGAAATAGGTAGTCTACCTGAAAAAGAATTCAGAGTAATGATAGTAAAGATGATCCAAAATCTTGGAAATAGAATAGACAAAATGCAAGAAACATTTAACAAGGACGTAGAAGAACTAAAGAGGAACCAAGCAACGATGAACAACACAATAAATGAAATTAAAAATACTCTAGATGGGATCAATAGCAGAATAACTGAGGCAGAACAATGGGTAAGTGACCTGGAAGATAAAATAGTGGAAATAACTACTGCAGAGCAGAATAAAGAAAAAAGAATGAAAAGAACTGAGGACAGTCTCAGAGACCTCTGGGACAACATTAAACGCACCAACATTCGAATTATAGAGGTCCCAGAAGAAGAAGAGAAAAAGAAAGGGACTGAGAAAATATTTGAAGAGATTATAGTTGAAAACTTCCCTAATATGGGAAAGGAAATAGTTAATCAAGTCCTGGAAGCACAGAGAGTCTCATACAGGATAAATCCAAGGAGAAACACACCAAGACACATATTAATCAACCCATCAAAAATTAAATATAAAGAAAACATATTAAAAGCAGCAAGGGAAAAACAACAAATAACACACAAGGGAATCCCCATAAGGTTAAGAGCTGATCTTTCAGCAGAAACTCTGCAAGCCAGAAGGGAGTGGCAGGATATACTTAAAGTGATGAAGGAGAAAAACCTACAACCAAGATTACTCTACCCAGCAAGGATCTCATTCAGATTCGATGGAGAAATTAAAACCTTTACAGACAAGCAAAAGCTGAGAGAGTTCAGCACCACCAAACCAGCTTTATAATAAATGCTAAAGGAACTTCTCTATGCAAGAAACACAAGAGAAGGAAAACACCTACAATAACAAACCCAAAACATTTAAGAAAATGGGAATAGGAACATACATATCGATAATTACCTTAAATGTAAATGGATTAAATGCTCCCACCAAAAGACACAGACTGGCTGAATGGATACAAAAACAAGACCCGTATATATGCTGTCTACAAGAGACCCACTTCAGACCTAGGGACACATACAGACTAAAATACTTGAACTACTTTTAAAGACTCTGATATTTTAGAAATACCTAGTTATAAACAGTAAGATAATTACAAATATTCATATCAGTGTATAAGTTAGGTTCTCCAAAGCATCTCTATGCTACAATTTTTTAGCCTATTTCTAATATTATATACATTATAAGAAAAGAATCTGGATGTTTCACACAATTCTTAGACAATATTGAGAATTAGCCTACTAAGTAACTCTCACCTGTTGAAACAAATTGACAACTAAGTAGGAAATACATATAAATGTCTTCATTAGTTTACCTGAAATTTAGGTACCTGAAATAAATAAAAAACATTTATTTTCAAATACTACTTTGTACTCTTTCAGACCAATTCTCACAGTTAGCTCAAAATGATAACAACTTACTATATTTTGGTATCATAATCACACCTAGACTGAAATCTGTTTGACTAATAGCCAAAAGAAAGAAAAATCCTATGTAAAGTCACTTTCAGAATAGAACTGCAGCATGCATGTGTGTAAAATGTATAAGAATATCTTTCATAAAAAAATCCAATTTAGGGACTTCCCTGGCAGTCCAGTGGTTAAGACTCTGCGCTTCCACTGCAAGGGGCACAGATTTGATCCCCGGTTGGGGAACTAAGATCCTGCATGCTGCACGGCATGGCCAAAATAAATTCCAATTTAAAAATCTGTTGAGTAGTTCTCAGAAAATTAAATAAAATCTATAAATATCCTCCTGAAGTCACTCAGTCATTCAACAAACAAACTTATCTTTTCAGTCATATTAATTTCTTATTAGTTCAAGAAACTACTAGTTCAAACACCTACTGTCATGTATTCCATCTGAACTTCCTGACACAACCGCTCAGTTCTAGAGCTCCGGAGTGCTCCATTAAGTAGCTATTATTCTCCTGGAAATAAGCTAGAGGATTGTTGTGGTACTTTTCTGGCATCCCAGAAACATTAATAATTAGGTATCTTTCTTCTGGAAATAAGCAAGAGGATTATTTTATGACACTTTCTGGCATCCCAGAAACATCATTGTACCTAAATATGTTGCTTTTGCCTTAATGTGCTGTAGCCCAGTGTATACGTACAGACTGAAAAGGAAAAAGAGCACACTTATTCACTTCTTTAAATGTGAAATAAAGCAGCAGCTACACATACTCACACACATCATTGGCTCCTCAGTCAGTCTCCCCAAATATTTCTTTTGTTGTTGATCATTTCCAGCAATAATAACAGGCATTTGCTATCAACCAAAGAAAAGTGATATTAAAAAAGCAAGATATTTTAAAATTAGGTATGTAAATTGAAATACTTAATTCAAAACATGAGAACTATTTTCCCCCAAGGGTAAGTCCAAAGAATTGGCCTTTATTCTACCTCTAAGTTAGAGAGCTAAAACCACGAGGATATAAATCTATTAATCCAAGTATTTTCATAAAACAAAGTTATATAGGACTTGTTGGTAACATAATATATAAAAATCTACTGTAGTAAGATGCACAAGTAGAGAATTAAATTTACGGACTTCCCTGGTGGCACAGTGGTTAAGAATCCGCCTGCCAATGCAGGGGACACGGGTTTGAGCCCTGGTCCAGGAAGATCTGACATGCCGCGGAGCAACTAAGCCCGTGTGCCACAACTACTGACTCTGTGCTCTAGAGCCCGCGAGTCACAACTACTGAGCCCGTGCACCACAACTACTGAAGCCCACGCGCCTAGAGCCCGTGCTCTGCAACAAGAGAAGCCACACAATGAGAAGCCCACGCACTGCAACGAAGAGTAGCCCCCACTCGCCGCAACTAGAGAAAGCCTGCATGCAGCAACGAAGACCCAATGCAGCCAAAAATAAACAAACAAACAAAAAAGAATTAAATTTACAATAAATGACACGGTATATATGATCAGGTGTCCTAAGAATTACTCATTAAATTTCAGCATTGCCAGCAGTGGCAGCAAGCCATCCCAATCCTTCTCCTGAATGCCCTTACCTAAGAATTGCCACTGAAGCCACAGCCAAAGTGTACAGTTTCCCCACAGAGACAGCTAGGACTCTGAGTACTAAAGACAACAGCCAGAATGATCAACTCATGGAAAAGAACTCCAGGCTTCACTGCAGAACCTTGTGTTCCTTTTTAAAGAAAACTGTGTTCCACCAGCTAACCTAACTTAGCAGTACTATTTCATTAACAACAGCTCAGTTAAGCAATTCATTTTCTAGGTAACTTACCCCCAGAGAATTTCCTTCAATAGCAGTCTGAACCCCTGTACATCCATAAGCCATTTCTTCAGTAATTAGACAGCTATCAAAAGTTCCAAGTCCAAGACCTCCTACAGTATCAAAATGTTTTAAGAGCCCATTATAACATATAGCACACCTCAACAGAAATAAGGGTGAACTATTTAAATTACTTCCAATATAACCTAATTGATTTTAACAGCAAATTTACAAATACAGTATCTATAACACTAGAAACTAAAAGTTTTCTGGCTAGTACAGTAACAAAGTATACTTCTCTAAAATAAGTTTTAAAATTTCAAAAAATTCTCTTACTATTTGTAATCTGGACCTGTCTTCCTGTTTCAGCTTGATTTTGTAAAAACTTGATTCAACTCTGCTAAAATTTTAACCTTTTGACTGACGAAAGGAGTGAAAGGAAAGTCTCAATAAAATGTAAAATCAAAGGTAGAATTAAAATGCAACAAATCAACTAACTGTAGAGAGAGAAGTTACCAAGGATTAGGATCAAGTTAACATCGGAATCAGTTATAAAGAAGGAAGAATGCCTCTAAGTGTTGAGTACAAGGCTTCTAAAAGCTGACAAATACTGAAGTCTGAACAGGGGCACAAAGGTAGAAACCCATTTAATGGCAACAAATATCTGAAAGAATGACTGAATAGAATTTCAAAATTCTTCTTGTACATAGGCATTCTAGGATTAAAAATGTAAAGAAAGCTTACCACAACTTTCTGGAATGTGTGTATTCAATAAACCAAGTTCCCAGGCTCTTTTAATTAGTGGGACAGGATACTGAAAGAAAAAAATAATAATAAAGATAAAAGCCAGTTATATTTAAAATCTGTTTATATTTAAAATCTTGTAAAATATGTCAAAGATTTTTCTCTCCTTAAAATGCATAAACCTACCTCGCCAGTCTTATCATATTCCGCAGCAACTGGGATTATTTCCTCCCTGGCAAATTTACGAGCAGTAGCTTGAAATTCTTTCTGCTGTTCAGTGAACGCTAAGGGAAAGTTATTTAGAAAACATTAAAATAGGACAATGAGTTGAGGGAAATGAAGTAAGTATGTGGAAATTTATATTTATAATGGAGACTTTAAACCTTGATAACAAGAAAGTCAGACTACAGTGTGCCTTCAGACTAATCAAGATTTCACTGTGCTATATGAATAAATCTATATCAATACTCATGCCAAAAAGGTAGGTAAGATTTCTAGCTTTTACAAATGAGTAACAGATATAAACTTGAGTTTTCCTCTTCCAAGTGTTAAGATAAAAACAATTTTTCTTACTTATTATTAGTTCCAAAGCAGACTCATCAAACGTTGACTAACACTGAAATAAAACTAATACATATGACAATGCCCTGATCTCAAGAATCAATCTAATTAGGGAGGTAAGACATGACCAGTGACCATAAACCAATAAAACTTGTTCCAAAATATCATATAATACTAATATCATAATTTCAATTTTACTCCTCCTTTAGACTCAGATAATTTAAGTTTATAAATTAGCACAAAGCAACTGGCAAAAGTGGTGGGAAAGCTTCTCAAATTAATGAAGTGAATACGGAGACTGGACCGAGGACAGAAGGCAATTACCACCATACTTTTTAAAATCCATACTATCGAAGGATAGGTAAAATTTTTAAAAGATATAGGGTATTTCAGGCAAGAAGAATGAGAAAAAAGGCAGAAAGGCAAGAATGAGCAAGAATGTTTAGGAGTATAGTAATCATTTCTATAGGGATGTATGAAATAAAATGTAAAAGACATTAGAAATTCGGTGTTGAATCTCTCATTGTATAAATAAGGAAACAAAAGCCCAGACTAAGGAAACGATAGCCCCAGAGTCTTACAATGAATTAGCAATAAAACTATACTTAGCGTTTCAGTCTAGTGTTCTCTACATCACAACTTCACTTCTAAAATTGGGGCCAATTCGTATCAAAATTGTGAGTGGGTAAAGGGGAGGGAAGGCAAGGATCTATTACGTATTATTTGGGAACCTACTTTGATCCAGTTACTATGTGCTAGGACTTCACATATGTCATATAATTTAATCTTCAAATAAATCCTGTGTTGTAGATATTATCCCCAGTTTATAGCTAAACAACCAGGTGCAACTGGTCATAGGTGTTATCCTTATTCCTTTTCTTGAGCTCCACAATCTCCCTCCTAAACACTTATATCTATCTCATCTTCTGTCAGTCGGCAAACCACCATAGATTTCTCCTGCTAGTCTCTTATTATTGAGTATGAATCTGTACATGACAAACTGAAACTAAAGAGCAACCATACCAAACCTATGCTAACATCTCAATAAGAAAATAAGATCCAGTGTCCCAAACTGCTATCCTCATGCTGTTTCAAAATTTTCACTTAATTCTGTTAAAAAAAAAAAAAACTTTATAAAGATGCTAACAATCTTAAAAAATAAAATAAAAACCAAAAATGATAACCCTAGGGAGTTTTGAGTTTGTTATTTCTACCTGGGTGTGAGTTAATTATCTCAGCTGCCTTTTAACTATTTTCTGAGACCAAGTGAACTGAGAAAATGGGTTTTTAACTAGAGGAAAGGTAATAATTTTGAAGCAAGAAGCACTATAGGGGGCAAAGGATGCTGAAGAAAGGGATTATTTTTCAAATTTTTTGCCTGGGTGGGGTCTTCATTTTAGAGAGAAAGGGGAAGCAAAATCTTATTCCTTTTCCCTCCGACACCACATGGCTCCCTGATCCCAAAACTAAGAACCACATCTACTAGCACCAAACTGCACTTCAGATATATTATGGACAAAACAGGCTCAGCTTATTAGCAGGCACCTAGCACTTTGTATCTAATAAGTGTTTAAGAAGTATTTGTTGCATTCATTTCTAAGTTGAAGACTAGTCATATGTAGCAGTGAATTTGTTATTTATTTGGGGATATATACTTAAGAAAAATGGCAGAAATACATATGTATGCTGCTAATACAGATTTATGTATAGGGTATTATGCTGGAGAAGAAAACAAGATCAGGAAGAATGGGTATGACTAACTGAACAATCTGTGGATGGTGATTGGTTCTATTCACTGACAGACATTACTGAGTTTGTTTACAAACATATTCCAGATAAATACATATAAAAAGCTGCATACATACAACAAACAAAAGTTTAAAATAAAAACACAGAACATATACCAAAACTAAATCCTGATCCAGGTTCACGGTGTTGGACAGCTTTCGTATGTTGTGATCTCCAGTCAAAGCGAGAAAGACTTCTCAGTACCTGCAAAGACCAATTTTATTACAATAAATTTGATAAATTAAACATGAGTCAAATAGAATACTGACAAGTGAGTAGAACAGCTTCTTTGACCATATTCAAGAACACAGTTTAAGTCATTACTTAAATGCCCTCAACCATAATTTGACTTCTGTATTAAGCCAATTATCAGATATTGAACACCTATCATAAAGGAAATTCTTTTTTAAAAAAATGCAATGTGGAGAGATTGGCTCAAGATGGTGGAGTAGAAGGATGTGCACTCACTCCCTCTTGCGAGAGCACCGGAATCACAACTAACTGCTGAACAATCATCAACAGAAAGACACTGGAACTCACCAAAAAAGATACCCCACTACCAAAGACAAAGGAGAAGCCGCAATAAGATGGGAGGAGGGGTGCAAGCACAATAAAATCAAATCCCATAACCACTGGGTGGGTGACTCACAAATTGGAGAACAATTATACCACAGAAGTCCACCCACTGGAGTGAAGGTTTTGAGCCCCAGGTCAGGCTTCTCAACCTGGGGGTCCAGCAACAAGCAGAGGAATTCCCAGAGAATCAGACTTTGAAGGCTAGCGGGATTTTATTGCAGGATTTCAATAGGACTGGGTGAAACAGAGACTCCACTCTTGGAGGGCACAAAGTAGTGTGCACATCAGGACCCAGGGAAGGAGCAGTGATCCCACAGGAGACTGAACCAGACCTACCTGCTAGTGTTGGAGGGTCTCCTGCAGACGTGGGGGGTGGCTGTGGCTCAGCACAGGGACAAGGACACTGGCAGCAGTTCTGGGAAGTACTCCTTGGTGTGAGCCGTCCTGGAGTTGCCATTAGCCCCACCAAAGAGCCAGGTAGGTGCCAGTGCTGAGTCGCCTCAGGCCAAACAACCAACAGGGAGGGAACTCAGCCACACCCATCAGCAGACAAGTGGAATAAAGTTTTACTGAGCTCTGCCCATCAGAGCAACAACCAGCTCTACCCACCACCAGTCCCTCCCATCAGAAAGCTGGCATAAGCCTCTTAGATAGCCTCATCCACCAGAGGGCAGACAGCAAAAGCAAGAAGAACTACAATTCTGTAGCCTGTGGAACGAAAACCACATTCACAGAAAGACAAAATGCAAAGGCATAAGACTATGTACCAGATGGAAGAACAAGCCAAAACCCCAAAAAAACAACTAAATGAAGTGGAGATAGGCAACCTTCCAGAAAAAGAATTCAGAATAATGATAGTGAAAATGATCCAGGACCTCGGAAAAAGAATGGCGGCAAAGATCAAGAAGATGCAAGAAATATTTAACAAACACCTAGAAGAATTAAAGAACAAACACCTAGAAGAATTAAAGAACAAACAGAGATGAACAATACAATAACTGAAATGAAAAATACACTAGAAGGAATCAATAGCAGAATAACTGAGGCAGAAGAATGGATAAGTGACCTAGAAGACAGAATGGTGGAATTCACTGCAGCAGAAAGAATTTAAAAAAAGAATGAGAAGAAATGAAGACAGCCTAAGAGACCTCTGGGAAAACATTAAACGCAACAACATTCACATTATAGGGGTCCCAGAAGAAGAGAGAGAAAGGACCCGAGAAAATATTTGAAGAGATTATAGTCGAAAACTTCCCTAACATGGGACAGGAAATAGCCACCCAAGTCCAGGAAGCCACCCGAGTCCAGGAAATAGCCACCTAAGTCCAGGAAGCATCCAAGTCCCAGGCAGGATAAACCCAAGCAGAAACACGCCGAGACACACAGTAATCAAACTGACAAAAATTAAAGACAAAGAAAAATTATTGAAAGGAACAAGGGAAAAACGACAAACAATATACAAAGGAACTCCCATAAGCTTAACAGCTGATTTCTTAGCAGAAACTCTACAAGCCAAAAGGGAGTGGCACGATATATTTAAAGTGATGAAAGGGAAGCACCTATAACCAAGATTACTCTACCTAGCAAGGATCTCATTCAGATTCAACGGTGAAATCAAAAGCTTTACAGACAAGCAAAAGCTAAGAGAATTCAGCACCACCAAACCAGCTCTACAACAAATGCTAAAGGAACTTCTCTAAGTGGAAAACACAGAAAAGAAAAGGTCCTACAAAAACAAACACAAAACAATTAAGAAAATGGCAATAGGAACATACATTTCGATAATCACCTTAAATGTGAATGGATTTAATGCTCCAACCAAAAGACACAGGCTCGTTGAATGGATACAAAAACAAGGCCCATGTATATGCTGTCTGCAAGAGGCCCACTTCAGAACTAGGGAGGCATACAGACTGAAAGTGAGGGGATGGAGAAAGATATTCCATGCAAATGGGAATCAAAAGAAAGCTGGAGTAGCAACACTCGTATCAGATAAAATGGACTTTAAAATAAAGAATGTTACAAGAGACAAGGAAGGACACTACATAATGATCAAGGGATCAATCCAAGACGAAGATATAACAATTATAAATATATATGGACCCAACATAGGAGCACGTCAATACATAAAGCAAATGCTAACAGCTATAAAAGAGGAAATCGACAGTAACACAATAATAGTGGGGACTTCAACACCTCACTTACACCAATGGACAGATCATCCAGAAAATTAATAAGGAAACACAGACTTAAAAGACACAATAGATCAGATAAATTTAATTGATATTTATAGGACCATCTGAAAACAGCAGATTACACTTTCTTCTCAAGTGCACATGGAACACTCTCCAGGACAGATCACAACTTGGGTCACAAATTAAGCCCCGGTAAATTTAAGAAAACTGAAATCATATCAAGCATCTTTTCCGACCACAACGCTATGAGATTAGAAATAAATTACATGGGAAAAAAAAGTAAAAAACACAAACACATGGAGGCTAAACAATACATTACTAAATAACCAAGAGATCACTGAAGAAATCAAAGAGGAAATCAAAAAATACCTAGAGACAAATGACAATGAACACAGGACGAACCAAAACCTATGGGATGCAGCAAAAGCAGTTCTAAGAGGGAAGTTTATAGCAATGCAATCCTACCTCAAGAAACAAGAAAAATTTCAAATAAACAATCTAACTTTACACCTAAAGAAACTAGAGAAAGAAGAACAAACAAAACCCAAAGTTAGTAGAAGGAAAGAAATCATAAAGATCAGAGCAGAAACAAATGAAATAGAAACAAAGAAAACAATAGCAAAGATCAATAAAACGAAAAGCTGGCTCTTTGAGAAGACAAACAAAATTGATAAACCTTTAGCCAGACTCATCAAGAAAAAGAGCGAGAGGACTCAAATCAATAAAATTAGAAATGAAAAAGGAGAAGTTACAACAGACACTGCAGTAATACAAAGCATCCTAAGAGACTACTGCAAGCAACTCTATGCCAATAAAATGGACAACCTGGAAGAAATGGACAAATTCTTAGAAAGGTATACCCTTCCAAGATTGAACCAGGAAGAAACAGAAAATATGAACAGATCAATCACAAGTAATGAAATTGAAACTGTGATTAAAAATCTTCCAACAAACAAACATCCAGGACCAGATGGTTTCACAGACGAATTCTAGCAAACATTTAGAGACGAGCTAACAACCATCCCTCTCAAACACTTCCAAAAAACTGCAGAGGAAGGAACACTCCCAAACTCATTCTACGAGGCCACCATCACCCTGATACCAAAACCAGACAAAGATACTACAGAAAAAGAAAATTGCAGACCAATATCACTGATGAATATAGATGCAAAAATCCTCAACAAAATACTAGCAAACAGAATCCAAGAACACATTAAAAGAGTCATACACCATGATCAAGTGGGATTTATCCCAGGGATGCAAAGATTCTTCAATATACACAAATCAATCAATGTGATACACCATATTAACAAACTGAAGAATAAAAACCATATGATCATCTCCATAGATGCAGAAAAAGCTTTTGACAAAATTCAACACCCATTTATGACAAAAACTCTCCAGAAAGTGGGCACAGAGGGAAACTACCTCAACATAATAAAGGCCATATATGACAAACCCACAGCAAACATCATTCTCAATGGTGAAAAACTGAAAGCATTTCCTCAAAGATCAGGAAAAAGACAAAAGACAAAGATATCCACTCTCTCCACTCTTATTCAACATAGTTTTGGAAGTCCTAGCCACAGCAAGCAGAGAAGAAAAAGAAATAAAAGGAATACAAATCAAAAAAGAAGAAGTAAAACTGTCACTGTTTGCAGATGACATGATACTATAAATAGATAATCCTTAAAATGCCACCAGAAAACTACTAGAGCTAATCAATGAATTCAGTAAATTTGCAGGATACAAAATTAATGCACAGAAATCTCTTGCATTCCTATATACTAACAACAAAAGATCAGAAAGAGAAATTAAGGAAAGAATCCCATTAACCACTGCAACAAAAAGAATAAAATACCTAAGAATAAACCTACCTAAGGAGGTAAAAGACCTGTACTCGGAAAACTATAAGACACTGATGAAAGAAATCAAAGATGATGCAAACAGATGGAGAGGTATACCGTGTTCTTAGACTGGAAGAATCAATATTGTGAAAATAACTCTACTACCCAAAGCAATCTACAGATTCAATGCAATCCCTATCAAATTACCAATGGCATTTTTTACAGAACTAGAACAAAAATCTTAAAATTTGTATGGAGACACAAAAGACCCCGAATAGCCTAAGTAATCTTGAGGGAAAAAAAACGGAGCTGGAGGAATCAGACTCCCTGACTTCAGACTATACTACAAAGCTCCAGTAATCAAGACAATATGGTACTGGCACAAAAACAGAAATATAGGTCAATGGAACAGGACAGAAAGCCCAGAGATAAACCCACACAAATATGGTCAACTAATCTATGACAAAGGAGGCAAGGATATACAATGGAGAAAAGACAGTCTCTTCAGTAAGTGGTGCTGGGAAAACTGGACAGCTACATGTAGAAGAATGAAATTAGAATGCTCCCTAACACCCTACAGAAAAATAAATTCAAAATGGATTAAAGACCTAAATGTAAGACTGGACACTATAAAACTCTTAGAGGAAAACACAGGAAGAACACTCTGACATAAATCACAGCAAGATCTTTTTTGACCCTCCTCCTAGAGTAATGGAAATAAAAACGAAAATAAACAAATGGGACCTAATGGAACTTAAAAGCTTTTGCACAGCAAAGGAAACCATAAACAAGACGAAAAGACAACCCTCAGAATGGGAGAAAATATTTGCAAATGAATCAACAGGCAAAGGATTAATCTGCAAAATATATAAACAGCTCATGCAGCTCAATATTAAAAAAACAAACAACCCAATCCAAATATGGGCAGAAGACCTAAATAGACATTTCTCCAAAGAAGACATACACATGGCCAAGAGGCACATGAAAAGCTGCTCAATATCACTAATTATTAGAGAAATGCAAATCAAAACTACAATGAGGTATCACCTCACACCCGTTAGAATGGCACAGCCGTTAGAATGGGAATCATTAGAAAATCTACAAAAAACAAATGCTGGAGAGGGTGTGGAGAAAAGAGAACCCTCTTGCACTCCTGGGGGAATGCAAATTGATACAGCCACTATGGAGAGCAGTATGGAGGTTCCTTAAAAAAACTAAAAATAGAATTACCATATGACCCAGCAATCCCACTGCTGGGCACACAGCCAGAGAAAACAATAATTCAAAAAGATACATGCACCCCAATGTTCACTGCAGCACTATTTACAATAGCCAGGTCATGGAAGCAACCTAAATGCCCACTGACAGACGAATGGATAAAGATGTGGTACATATATACAATGGAATATTACTCGGCCATAAAAAGGAACGAAATTGGGTCATTTGTAGAGACATGGATGGACCTAGACACTGTCATACAGAGTGAAGTAAGTCAGAAAGAGAAAAACAAATATCGTATATTAACACATGTATGTAGAACCTAGAAAAATGGTACAGATGAACCTGTTTGCAAGGCAGAAAGAGACACAGATGTAGAGAACAAACGTATGGACACCAAGGCGGGAACGTTGTGGGGGGTGGGTGGGATGAATTGGGAGATTGGGATTGACATGTATACACTAATATGTATGAAATAGATAACTAATAAGAACCTGCTGTATAAAAAATAAATAAATAAAATTAAATTTTAAAAAAATGCAATGCAACTAAAACTGATCAGTAGTATTTGCACTACTAACATGGAGTGTTTCCAAGACAAATACCAATCAGGAGTAGTGGTAGACTTAGAACCACTATTCGAGAAATCTCACCTACAAGTTCTAGAACATTTGTGATTGGGGAGTTGGAATGGGGGGGGGGGTGGGACAACAATAGGATGGTACCATACATTAGGATGGTACCATACATTCAAGAGTTGCCTAGTCCATCAACTTTGATACCCTGTCTCTGGTGAGCCTCCGAGGAATGCCTCTGGGAATCTTCCCCTTGGAGGATCCCATTTTCTAAGATACCTCACTTTATTTAACAAAACAAATTAGCCTAAAACAATTTTCTATATTTTCTGCTGTTGTCTGTAAGTATTCTTAGAATATTCTAAGCCAAGGGTAAGCACACTATGGTACCCACCAGTTTTGTAAATAAAATTCTGTTGGAACACAGCCATACCATATTGTCTATTGCTGCTTTCACAGCAGAGTTGTGAAACCATATGGTCCACAAAGCCAAAAATATTTACTGTCTCTTTACAAAACAGTTTGTCAACCCTATTTTAAACCATTAATATACTACTTGTCTTAATACCTGAAATATATGCATATTTCTTCAAAAAGATATATAAAAAATATAAGCAGATATTATTCCTTTGCAATCCATTTTTATACTCACAACAGTTCAATGTACACAAAAAGTAACCACTTGCATTTATTAAAGTTATCAAACTGGAAATCATACTGGAACTCCTAAGTAAATGTTTAAGGACAGCCAAAATTACACAATTTACACTTCAAGAAATTTGATGGAACTAAATTCTAGTAAGCTAGACATTGAAAGAAAAGAGAAACTCAACAGTATACTAAAAGATCAAGAACTGAACTTGCTTATGTTTTTCAAAATCTGTGTAAAGAAAGTGTCCACTTTGTAGATGACAACTTAAACTTGTAAACAGAATTATCTACATTTAAAGTGACAATGAAGACTGTCAAATATCTTAATTTTTTATTTATTTATTTATTTATTTATTTATTTATGGCTGTGTTGGGTCTTCGTTTCTGTGCGAGGGCTTTCTCTAGTTGTGGCAAGCGGGGGCCACTCTTCATCGCGGTGCACGGGCCTCTCACTATCGCGGCCTCTCTTGTTGTGGAGCACAGGCTCCAGACGCACAGGCTCAGTAATTGTGGCTCACGGGCCCAGCTGCTCTGCGGCATGTGGGATCTTCCCAGACCAGGGCTCGAACCCGTGTCCCCTGCATTGGCAGGCAGATTCTCAACCACTGCGCCACCAGGGAAGCCCAAAATATCTTAATTTAAATAACCCTTTCAAAGTGATAACATACTTTATAGTACAATTTTGAAAAAATAGAGTACAAAAATTCACATCTCCTTTGCAATTTTCATTGATTTTTTTTTTTGGAAGTAAAACATGGTTTCTCTGATACTCATTGTCCAGTCATCATAGACCAAACCTATTCTTCTTTAGTCACATTCAACGTATGAATGCACTGAATCTTTCGGTCAACCCTAAGATTAAGGAACTATTTTTATTCTTATTTTGCATATGAAGAAACTGAGGCTCAGAAAGGTCAAGTAAAATTGGCCAAGGTCACTCTACTTACTATTAGGAACCAGGATTATTATTCTAACATTTACTATCATGAACTCATGCCATCAACCACCTTGCTATACTGCTCTTTCAATTTAAGTATCCTAATTGGTTATTAGATTCCATAAAGGAAAAAAAAAAAAAAAACCCCACAAAAATAAGACCAAAAACCTTGACTCTTCTAAATGTGTGTTTAGACAGCACTGCACAAAATTAGACCTCACAATACAGGTAAAATGGTCTGCTGAGAGGCTTTAAATAGGGAATTATTAGTATATCTAAAATAATTTACAAAAAGTTTACATATGATTTTTCAGGAAAACATGTTATGTAAAACAAAGTACAAAGGTAGCTACAGCCAGGGAACAATGCCCAAAGCCCTGTTAATTAACTTTTCAAACCTGGAAATAAGGCTAATCTTATTGGGTAATTGCTGAGATGATTAAAATAAGATAATATCTTGGAAGCCTAATGCTATATAAATATTGGTTACTACTTTGAGCTCTCTGCTCAGAACACTGGAATTCCAAACCTCCAAAAGGCAGCAACTTTAATCAAGCATTAACTCTGCAATAACAGCACAGATATAATAAAAGACTTTTGCATATTTCTTAGGAATTAGAGTCTTAGTTTTATGGGAGTGTCAAAGAAGAGATACAGGGGTAAAAGTTTTCTGGATCAGGTTTTTCTATTTCCTTTTTTTGAGAGATCGAGAAATAAATCCCTCTTTTTTTCTGGTGTCAGTTTAAAATCATTTTTTAAATCCCCCAATCTCTGCCTTCAGAGTCCATTAACCTGCATAACAATGACAAATATTGGGCAAAAATCCATTAGAATTACTCTAAATTCTAAATCTGCTACTATTTTGGTACAGGGCATAACGTTCTTAATTATAAATGACATTTAAATGGTAGTCTTGTGTGACTATATAAATAATAAAGTTAGCAAAATATATTTAGTGACTGAGACAATTTAAAATCTGTGAGACAACACTAGAATATACAAACAAGCTTCAAAGAAAATTCTGCCGTATGATTTACTTTCCTCTTTTTTTTAAGTACACAACGTGGAAGCGTCTCCCTCCATATTACGAAACCAAAAGCATATTAAACTTATTAAGTATCCTAATGAGCAGCTGCTCCATTTTCCTCTTCCCCGTGACTTCGCAGGCTGCACTTTGTAGTACAAGGGTCCCCAACCCCCGGGTCCGCAGGATACCGGGCCGCAGCCTGTTAGGAACCAGGACGCACAACAGGAGGTACGTGGTGGGCTAGCGAGCGAATCTTCACCTGGGCTCTGCATCGCTCGCATTACCGCCTGAACCATCCCCCCCCATCACTCGCATTACTGCGTGAACCACCTCCCCACCCCCATGGAAAAAATTTGTCTTCCATGAAACCGGTCCCTTGTGCGAAAAAAAGCCAGTAGAGAGTTTTCCCCAAGACATACTAGTTTAGCAAAAACTAGTTAGTTAGTTCAGGGCTGTAATTCTGAGGCACCGGCCAATTCAGAGATGGGTTTACTTCGAGATAGGATGGGATTCCTCCGGAAAACCTTTGGAAGGTTCTCGGGCCAGAGAAAGAAAAGCGATATTCTGAAAAGTGGACGCCGCCTATATCGGGGGCAGTTGCTGAAGGGACAGAGGAAAGTGAAAACGCAGGAAGCATTCTGTCCCACAACGAGAGGAGGGGGTGGGCGTGAAAGTCAGGGTCCGGAATCCAGGCTATTGCCAGAGGTGGGGTAAGGAGGGCTAAGGCGCCCCGAAGCGGACTCCTTTCTTATCACCGCTTCCCACACACGCCCCCGCCACACCTATTTCCGGTCCAGGTCCCCCTCGCCAAACACCACAACCTCCATTTCCCACCCGCGCCGAGCCCTGCTCTTCCTCTCACCCCGCAGCTTCGCCTAAACAGCGCAGCCATGTCGACTCTCCGTCCGGCTACTCAGTCTCTAACCAACCAGCTTATGCCAAGACCACTGACGCGCAGGACGCTGGACCCGTCTTGCCCCGCCCATGTTCTGGCACCGACCACCCTCCAGGGTGTGGGCGGGGCCCAGGGGGCGGGGCCTCCAAAGTACGGCACTGGAAGTGAAATGAAAGGCGGAAGTGGGGCTTCTTGTGCGGTTGGCGGAATGCTCCCTCGCTAGGTGACCTCGCCTGCGCCTTCCGTGCCATCTTGGCGGCCTTGGTGCCTGAAGAGTCGCGAGGGGTGGTCCCTGAAAAGGCTTCGCTTCCCGCTGGTCCTTTGAGTTTAGACGATGCGCCCTCTTGGGGGGAAGCTGAGGCGGACAGCGGTGCAGAGAAGAAACCGGGAGGGCGGCAATGGCGTGGGAGGCGGGGACTGGGCGGGCTGCTGGGCCCAAGCGGGGAACTGGCGGGGCACCGGGCTGGCGGAGAATCTGGGTGAGAGGGCGCGGTGAGGGGCGTGGCGAAAAGACGTCGTCCTGGCTTTCGACCTTGATTTTAACCCGGAGAAACCTATCAAACCCAAATCATTTCTGCCTTGACGATTCAAAGTATGCTTTACTCTCAAACGCTGGACGCAAAGCTAAACGATGTTCTGTGCTGAAGAAAGTTTAAACAAAGGGAATTTAATCTACGAAGTAAATTTGATCTACCGGCATATTCCCAAGGCTACTTATTACTGTACACGTGTGTAGAAATAAGGGTGCAAGGTGAGCCTATCTAAAGCTTCTGCCTCAGCGAATGAATGTTGGAAGTGAATGTCTGCCTGAAGAATTATATTTAAAGTCACCCTTCCCAGTTAGACCCTGAGTTCTGAGATAACTGTGGTGTTTCAAAGACGGGGGATTTGTAAAGCTGTCAAGGTTTGGTGGCTCTTTGTGAAAGCTAGTAAAAGCCCAGTGCAAGTCGGGAGTATAAATGTTTCCCGTAATTCCCAGGACTTTTCATTTTTATTGTACCATCCTAATTTAGGCCCTCAGCACTCACCCCTAAATCTTGTTACTAACTTAACTTTTCTTGCCTAGTAGAGGCTGACCATAATCTAATTCTAAGTCAATTGTTTACCTTCTATATCCTGTTATTGTACTCCCTTACAAGAACCTTCCACTTTGTCTTCTGGAAATTTATGATGTATTTATTGCAGACTGAGTACAAGACAGAACGTTAATTAAGAGCTAAATTAAAAGTACCAGGGAAATTCGGTAAAGGGAGAACGCAGTTTGTCCTGGAATCAGCAAGGAAGCTCTCGAAGAGGTAGGTAAAACACAAAATGGACTGTTAAAGATGGGTAGGATTTGACTTCTTTTTTCCAATTTCTTATTGTGAGCATTTTAAACACGGAAAAGATGAACAAAAAATACAAAATCACACATATGCCCATCACTAAATTTTAAAATTGTTATTATATGTCACGTTTTATTTATATGTTTGTATGTACATATATGTGTGTGTGTGTGTTTGTGTTTGCTGTTTTTTTTTGTTTTTGTGAGAACCATAAGCTGTAGACATTAAGGCACTTCACCTCTGAATATTTTTGCTATATATCTCCTATGAGGACATTGCCCTACATAACCACAAAACGTTTATCACGTGGGAGAAAATTAATGGTTATTCTCTAAGTTAATATCCAGTTAATATTTAGATTTCCCTGGTTGTCTGCAAAATGACTTTTGTATGCTGTTTGTTTTTGAACTAAGATCATATCAGTGATTGCCTATTGCAGTTAGGTTTCAACTTTCTTTGATTTCTTTTAACCGAAAACTTGTAATCCAGTAATTTTGATTTTTTCCGTAAGAAAACAAGCCAGTTGTCTTGAAGAATGGCCTAATTCTGAGTTGTCTGCTTGTATTTATTTTTGCTTCTAGATCTTGTATTTCCTATAAACTGCTAGTTATGAGAGGCTCGAGTAGTTAAGATTAAACACATCTGGCAAGGATACTTCTTGTCATACTGTGTAATTCATGTTGTATCACATTAGGAGGTGTTTAATGTCAGGTTTGTCCCATTATTTGTGATGGTAAGTTTGATTGTTTGATTAAGGTGCCGACCAATTAAGGTCATCTCTTTCCATGGTAAAGGTATATTTTTCCCTTTGTAATTAAGAAGCAATCTATAGGGTGATGTTATTGAACCCAAGTTCATGTGCCCAAGACACAGTGAGGCCAAACAAACTAAAACATCATCATAGTTTGGAACAGAGAAAGGTTCATTGCAGGGCTGAGCAAGGAAAATGGGTGGCTCGTGCTCAAAAGGCCTGAACTCCCCAGTGGTTTTTGGGGAAGAGTTTTTATAGGCAAAGTTTGAGGGGAGGTCTGCACTATGTGTGATCTTCCTCTGATTGGTTGGTGGTGAGGTAACGGTGGTGTTCCAGGAATCTCAATCATCAGCCTTTTGGTTTCAGCCAGTCTGGGGTCCATGTGCTTGTGCTAAGCCTGAGATTACCATCTTCCACCTGGGCGAGGGCACTTAGTTCCCCTAGAAGAATTCAGAGTTTGTATCAGATTGCTAGGTATATCCCTTGAGCAGGAACCAGGACCCTGCTCCATCTCTGCAGTGTTTCTTGACTGCCTTTCTTTTGTTTCTGCATTCTCTCACTCTTCTAATTAATAACTGTTTGAATCTGCCCTTTGGAATTCAGGGAAGGGCTAGGAGCTGAAACCTTTTTCTTACAAAGAGGAAATGGGGGACATGGAAAGGCATGGAAAGAGTCCTGCTCAGTTTCAGTGATATGTGGCATTATGCTAAACAATCTTTCTACTAAATTTTGCCCCTTGGTAGACATGGAATTGAAACAGGAGGGAAGGGGCAGAGCACAACCTTTAAAAGAATGACATAGCCCAAGGACATGACATAAACTGATTAGAACCAAATAGGTCCAAGATGGCAGACTAGTCAACTTCCACTAGACCTTGAGCCTCAGTATAACACATCAGCTCATTGTAACACATCAGCAAGCTAAATTACACACCCACAGGCACCATGAGAGTTCCAAGGCCAACTATAAAAGTCAAAAAGTGGGCAGTGGCCCAGTTCCTGGAAATCCCCACCCCTTCCCCAAAATAGCTGGAATACTCCTCCCACTCATTAGCCTATGAAACTACCCACCCCTATAAAAACAGACAACCCCATACCCTGAGGACCACTCTCGCCTTCTGAGATGGCCCACACTCTGTCTGTGGAGTGTGGTTCTCTCTAGATAAATCCACTTCTTAGTTATTGCTTTGTCTGTCACTGAATTCCTCTCTGTGATGAGACATCAAGAACCTGAGCTTCATTAAGTCCTGAGACCAGGTGTGTGATCTCAATTAAAAGACTGTGGGTTCAAGTCCCAATCTGGGTTTTGGCTGGGTTTAAGTCCTGGCACATGGGTTCAAGTTCCATTCTGGGTTTTGGCTGGGTTCGAGTCCCAGCACGTGGGTTCAAGTCCCAATCTGGGTTGCATGGTTCCAGAAACAGCTCTTAATAAATACCTTTATATTAATTGGGCACTGTTCCACAAACCTTTTACTACATTTTTAGGTACAACATTTCAAATATCTCTCCCCAATGTTCCTTTGTTCCCTGCCATCTCCCCCTAACTCATGGGAATATGACATAAATGACAAGCCACTCTTTAGGTTAGTGGTTCTTAACCTGGGGCCCTTGAATAAGCTGAAGGTAGACCAGAGATTCCTTTGGAGTTGAGGGGAAAATTTTTATATTCCTTCATACATTTCTGAGGAAAAGATACACAGTAAGAAAGTAAGAGTATATAAGTTCAGGTGCTGATAATTTGGTAGATGTGATGGAGGGAATAGTTGGAGATTTTCTGCTGATTGTTTCTATTTCCCAATGAAATGGGAAGTAAGATTATCAACAGAGAGTGAGGAAATATTGGAAATTTGAGGAAAGAATGAAAAATTATTTTGTAAGTATGTTACCCCAAAACTGGGTTCGCCTTTTGGTGGGTGTTGAGCCAAAAGACACAACCAAGCCAAAGCTCAGGAGAAGGAAGGATTTATTACCTGCAGCAAGTAGGGGAACACCAGGGATCTTTCCCAAAGCAGTGTCTCCCCAAACAGCAAAATTGGGGAATTTTTAAGCTAAGAGTACATGCATATACATGAAGGGGATTGGGTGGTCGACAGAGTCCAAGCTTTCGTTGGTTAAAGTCACAGGAGTGAGAAAAGGTCAACATCATCATCCCTTAGGTTCCAGTTGATCTGTTGTTGAGCTCTTCAGGCTAATCTTTACCACTGAAACAGAACTCGGAGTCTTTACAACTGATATATTGTCTTTGCTATGGTTACTTCTCTTGCCCAATAAGTCATTTGCTTCTGCATTCTTTTGTTCCCTTAAGATCATTAATTACTGAGATCTGTTCAAGGATAAGTATTGTAATCAGGCTTAGGTCACAAAATGGCTTAGGCCAAAAATGGCTTCTCTTATGTCAAGAAAGCCATGCCTGGTTCTCTTTCTCCAGGGATCCCCTACTCTATCTCTTACAAGTATAGACTATTTTCTTTCTTTCTTTCTTTTTTAATATTTGTTTATTTGTCCTTAGTTGCGGCAGGCAGTCTCCTTAGTTGTGGCATGTGGACTCTTAGTTGTGACATGCATGTGGGATCTAGTTCCCTGACCAGGGATCAAACCTAGGCCCCCTGTGTTGGGAGCGTGGAGTCTTAACCACTGCGCCACCAGGGAAGTCCCTAGACTATTTTCTTTTTTCTCAAACTTCCTGGGAGTGAGATTGTGAAGGTATGAGGGACCCTGCAGAAGTACTAGTTCCAATGCATTGGCATATCTAGTGAGTTTGAAAAATTAATGGAACTAGAATATTGGAAAGAATGAGCCAAAAAGAAAGTAGTAGTCAGGTGGAAGAATGCAAGAAAATAAAGACAAGCTCTAGGGCATCATCATGGGAATAAGCAGTTGAAGCAGACTGGAGAACAATATTATTGTGGGGAAGGAAGTCAAAGACTGAGAGGCCAGGTTAATGGAAGGATCATTTCTGTGGATATTGACGTTACTAAGAATCATGACCATAGTTTGAGATAAAGTGACTTTGAGTCAAGTTCAAAACTCTTGATAGCATCCATATTTTTCTCTCAGTTAAATAGGGGGAAAAATGATGATAGAATTGTAGTTATAAGCTGATAAGTTTGGTACAAAACAACAGCATTAACCTTTTTGGGACCTGATTTTTTTTCTTCCATTCCTTTTTCAAATAGTACTCTAGTTCTGTCTTCTCTAGCATTAGTAATAGAGCCAGGAATACTACATTACATTATTATGAAAAATGATTCATAGAAAATGAATTTATGAAACCTAAATTTACACCTCAAGGAGCTGGAAAAAGAACAAATGAAGCCCAAAATCAGTAGAAGGAAGGAAATAACAAAAATGAGTGGAAAAATAAGTGAAATGAAGACTAAAAAGACAACAGAAGAGGTCAGTAAAACTCAGAACTGGTTCTCTGAAAAGATAAACAAGATTGGCAAATCTTTAGCTAGACTTACCAAGAAAAAAACAGGACTCAACTAAATAAAATCATAAATGAAAGAACCATAAACAAGACGAAAAGACAGCCCTCAGAATGGGAGAAAATATTTGCAAATGAAGCAACTGACAACGTATTAATCTCCAAAATGTACAAGCAGCTCATGCAGCTCAAAATCAAAAAAAAAAAACAACCCAATTCAAAAATGGGCAGAAGACCTAAATAGACATTTCTCCAAAGAAGATATACAGATTGCCAACAAACACATGAAAAGATGCTCAACATCACTAATCATTAGAGAAATGCAAATCAAGACTACAATGAGATATCAGCTCACACCAGTCAGAATGGCCATCATCAAAAAATCTACAAACAATAAATGCTGGAGAGGGTGTGGAGAAAAGGGAACCCTCCTACACTGTTGGTGGGCATGTAAATTGATACAGCCACTATGGAGAACAGTATGGGGGTTCCTTATAAAACTAAAAATAGAACTACTAAATGACCCAGGAATCCCACTACTGGGCATATACCCTGAGAAAACCCTAATTCTAAAAGAGTCATGCACCACAATGTTCATTGCAGCTCTATTTACAATAGCCAGGACATGGAAGCAACCTCGGTATCCATCAACAGATGAATGGATAAAGAAGATGTGGCACATATATACAATGGAATATTACTCAGCCATAAAGAGAAACGAAATTGAGTTATTTGTAGTGAGGTGGATGGACCTAGAGTCTGTCATACAGAGTGAAGTAAGTCAGAAAGAGAAAAGCAAATACCGTATGCTAACACATATATATGGAATCTAAAAAAAAAAAAGGTTCTGAAGAACCTAGGGGCAGGACAGGAATAAAGATGCAGACGTAGAGAATGGACTTGAGGACATGGGGGGGGGGAAGGGGAAGCTGGGACAAAGTGAGAGAGTGGCATTGACGTATATACACTACCAAATGTAAAATAGATAGCTAGTGGGAAGCAGCCACATAGCACAGGGAGATCAGCTCCGTGCTTTGTGACCACCTAGAAGGGTAGATACAGAGGGTGGGAGGGAGACACAAGAGGGAGGGAATATGGGGATATATGTATACATATAGCTGATTCACTTTGTTATACATCGAAAGCTAACACAACACTGTAAAGCAATTATACTCCCATAAAGATGTTAAAAAAAATAAGACCACACTATATGCTGCCTAAAAGAGGCTCACTTCAGCTTTAAGGACACATGTACATTGAAAGTGAAGGGATGGAATAAGATATTCTATGCAAATGGAAACCAAAAGAAAGCAGGGATAGCCATACTTATATCAGACAAAATAATTTTAAACCAAAGACTGTAATGAGACAAATAAGGTCATTATATAATGATAAAGTGGTCAATTCATCAAGAGGATATATCATTTGTAAATATTTATGCGTACGACATAGGAGCACCCAAAAATATAAAGCAAATAAAACTTCTGAATCGAGAAATAGACAGCAATATAATAATAGCTGGATAATTCAATACTCCACTTTCAACAATGGATAGATCATCCAGGCAGAAAATCAATAAGAAAGCATTCAACTTAAACTACATGTTAGATCAGATGGAATTAACAGACTTAATAGACTTTTACAGAACGTCGTATACAACAGCAAGAATATACATTCTTCTCAGGTGCACATGGAACATTCTCCAGGGTTGATCACAAACTGGGCCACAAAAGTTTTGATAAATTTAAGAAGATTAAAATATCAAGCATCTTTTCCAACTATTACAATGGTATAAAACTAGAAATTAATCACAAGAAGAAAACTGGAAAATTCACAAATATGTGGATATTAAATAACATGCTACTGAACAACCAATGGGTCAAAGAAGAAATTAAAAGGGAAAAAAATACCTGGATATAAATGACAATGGAAACACAACATACCAAAACTTATGGAATGCAACATAAGCAGTTGTAAGAGGGAAGTTCAGAGCAATAAATACCTACATTAAGAAAAAATGAAGATCTCAAATAACCTGTCTTTACACCTCAAGGGAAAGAAAATGAAAAACCTAAGCCTGAAGTCAGAAAAGGGAAGAAAAAAACCAAGACCAGAGTGAAAATAAATGAAATATATACTAAAAAGACAATTTTAAAAACTGAGAGAGAGGACTCAAATAAAATTATAAATGAAAGAAGAGGAGACATTACAACTGATACCACAGAAATTCATGGGATCATAAGAAATAACTGTGAACAATTATATGCCAATAATTTGGACAACCTAGAAGACATGGATATATTTCTAGAAACATGCAACCTGCCAAGACTGAATCATGAAGACATAGAAAATCTGAACAGACCATTTACTTGTAAGGAGACTGCATCAGTATCAAAAGCCTCCTAACAAAATTCCAGGACCACATGGCTTCACTGGTGAATTCTAAAAAACATTTAAAAGAGAATTAGTACCTATTTTTCTCAAACTCTCCCAAAAGATAAAGAGGAGGGGACACTTCCATGATCATTTTACAAATCCAGCATTACCTTGATACCAAAACCAGGCAAGGAGTCTACAAGAAGAGAAAATTACAGGCCAATATCCCTGATTAACATAGGTGCAAAAATCCTCAACAAAATATTAGCAAACTGAATTCAACAGTATGCTAAAAGGCTCATGCACTGTGATCAAGCAGGATTTATCCGTGATATGTATGAATGGTTCACCATCTGTAAATCAATCAATGTAATATGCCACATAGCAAAATGAAAGATAAAAATCATGTGATTATTTCAATAGGTGCAGAAAATGCATTTGACTAAATTCGACATCCTTTCATGATAAAATCTCTCAACAAACTGTGTATAAAGGGAATGTACCTCATCATAAAGGCCTTGTTTACCTTTCTAAAATGAAAATCTGATTATATCTCATTTTAACACATTCCCTGGCTTATTATTTATAGGATAAAGTTAAAACTTCATTGCATAATAGAAAAGAACTTTTACTTCCTTGCCCCGTGCAATTTCTCCACCTCATTTCCCTCATATTTCTCTGCTATGCTATGCTTTTTCTCATGAACTGATCCCTTGGTACATAATACTCTGCCTCTTGGATCTCCATCTGATTTTTATTTGTCCTATGAGAGGCAGCTCAAATGTCACCTTTGGTGAAATTCCTGAAGCTATCTGTCAAATCAAGTAATTTCTCTTGTGTGTTCTTTGTAAAAACCTCTTTTATAATATAATGTTAATAAAGGGTTAGGCCCTACATGGCCCAGTCTCTACAGAGTTGTATACACATAGCATAAAAATAAAAGTATTAAATAAAAAGAATTGTAATCTTTTACTGTCTCTCCAGGAAAACTATAGACATTCAATTTATAATCCATGGTTGTGGTCTATTAAATCCCTTTATCTTTGTTCTATTTTTTTAAATTATTTTATTTATTTATTTATTTATGGCTATGTTGGGTCTTTGTTTCTGTGCTAGGGCTTTCTCTAGTTGCGGTGAGCAGGGGCCACTCTTCATCACGGTGCTCGGGCCTCTCACTGTCGCGGCCTCTCTTGTTGCGGAGCACAGGCTCCAGACGCGCAGGCTCAGTAATTGTGGCTCACGGGCCCAGTTGCTCCGCGGCATGTGGGATCTTCCCAGGCCAGGGCTCGAACCCGCGTCCCCTGCATTGGCAGGTGGACTCTCAACCACTGCGCCACCAGGGAAGCCCTATCTTTGTTCTATTGATTTATTATCTTCCATTCCAAAACCACAACCAAATCTCTCTCTATCCCTTCCTTTATTCTTCATTTCTTATTGAGGAGAAAACCCACAACAGCAGCTCTTGCTTTTCTCACTTTTTCATCTTCTTTCCTCTCCTCTTTTCGACACTACCTTCCTCTCTTCCATTCCCTTTCTTCCCCTACCCTTCTCTCTCTCTCTCTCTTTTTTTTTCTTTGTGGCTTCACTGAGATATAATTCGTACACGCTAAAATTCACTTTTAAAGTGCACAGTGTAATGGTTTTCTAGTATACTCACAGGATTATGTGACGGTCACAACCACCTAAGGTTAGAGCATTTCAACATCCCCGAAAGAAACCCCATGCCCATTAGCAGTCATTCCACATTCCCACCTTCTCCCATTTACTTTCTCATTCCAAAGATTTCCCTAATCTAGAGATTTCATATAAATGGAATCAGGGGATATGTGGTCTTTTGTGACTGGTTTCTTTCACTTAGCATCATGTTTTCAAGGTTTATCCACGTTGCATGTGTCAGTACTTCATTGCTCTTTATGGCTGAATAATATTCCATTGTGTGGATGTATATCACATTTTACTTATACATTCATCAGTTGATGGACATTTGGGTTGTTTCCACTCTTTTGGCTATTAGGAATAATGCTGCTATGAACATTTATGTACACATGTATGTACACATGTGGCTGTATGTGTTTATTTCTCTTGGGTGTATACCTAGGAGTGGAATTGTTGGATCATATGGTAACTCTATGTTTGGCATCTGATGAGCTGTCAAACTGTTGTCCAAAGAAGCTGCATCATTTTACATTCCCACCAACAACATATGAAGGTTCCAATTTCTTTATATCATCCTCAACATTTATTATCTGTCCTTTTGATTACAGCCATTCTAGGGGATGTGAAATGGTATTTCACTGTGGTTTTGATTTGCATCTCCCTGGTGACTAAGGTTATCCAGCACCTGTTCATGTGCTTACTGATCATTTGTATATCTTCTTTGGAGAAATGGCAACTCAAATCCTTTGCTCAGTTTAAAATTTGATTATCTTTTTATTATTGATTTGAAAGAATTTCTTTATATATAAGTCCAACGTTAGATATATTATTTACAAATATTTTCTCCCATTCTGTGGGCTATTTTTTCTCTTTTTTGATGGGTGTCTTTTGAATAAAAATGTTTTTAATTTTAGTGAAGTCCAACTTATCTGTTTGTCACTTGTGTTTTTGTTATATCTAAGAAGGTTTTGCCTAACCCAAGGTCATTAAAGTTTAATGTTTTCTTCTAAGAGTTTTATAGCTTCACTTCTTACATTTAGGTCTATGACCCATTTTGAGTTAATTTTTGTGTGCAGTGTGAAATAGGAGTCCAACTTCATTCTTTTGCATGTGGATTTCCAGTTGTAACTGTCTCATATTGCATATCTAATCTAAAGCCAAGGAAAAGTGTTTGCAATTTTTAAACATTTGAATCTATGGTATTTGATATTGTTTGAAAGGTCTTGCATTCTGGAAACAATTGTTTGATGGCTTAATTGAAGATCTTTTACTTTTTGTGAAATTTCATTTTCATTTTTAGTCTTTTTCTCAAAACTTTCTAATTTCCATGACTAACATAATTATTCTTTTATCATCTCTCCACATAAATTTTATTTGTGTATGAGCAAAAATCCAAGCTCATTTATGACCAGCCAAAGTTACAAGCTCAGATCCTGTTATAAATCGTTAAAAACATATTTGTTGGACAATTGATTCTGATTCTAAGTGGTTGATTTCATAGATTTTTTTTTTGAGAGGAAATTTTTTTCCAAATTCTTTATGTAATTACTGAAATTATGCCCTAAAATGGTCTACTTTATTATTTATAGATTTTATTACACAAAGAACAGCTTTAAAATTTTTCTCTGCTGCAACAAATTTCAATTGCCAGTTATGGTGATATTTGCAATATACCTTCTTCCAGTCTGTTTTTTCTTTATGATTCCAGTAATATTACTAGTTTCTTTATCTCTGTTTGATTCTACATTGTATTATGCCTTCATACAAAATTTAAAATGTGTCCATTCTTATGTTTTTAAATTATAAAGTAACTTAATTACAGTATAATTTTAAAATTGTAAGTATTTCAATTTATTTACCAATTATAATTTATTTAGGTATCACTATAACTTGTGCTGTCTGCATAATATAATCAGATAGACACATTATGATATTATGTTGGCACCTAGAAAAAACTTATTGAACCAAATCAATCCATTGATACTGACTAAATGGGTAGTCTATATATATTATATATATATTATATATATATATATATATATATATATATATATATATATATATATATCATAAATATGGAGAGAAGGAGAGAGACTGATTCACTCTAAGGAATTGTATAAGGAATTGGCTCATTTGATTATGGAGGCTGTTAAGTACCAAGATCTGCAGTTTGCAAGCTGGAGACCCAGGAGAGCTGATGGTATAGTTCCAGTCCGAGTGGAAAGCCCTGAGAACTAGGTGAGTTGATGGTGTAAATTCCAGTCTAAGTCTGAGGCCAATGTCCCAGCTTAAACAGTCAGGTAGAAGGAATTTTATTCAACCTTTTTGATCTAGTCAGGTCTTTAGTGGGTTGGATAAAGCCCACATTCAGGAGGGCAATCTATTTTACTTAATTTACCAATTCAAATGTTAATCTCATCTAGAAACACCCTCACAGACACAACCAGAATAATGTTTCACCAAATGTTTGATCCATGGCCCAGTCAAGTTGATACATAAAATTAACCATCACAATTGGTGATATATTTATATATGAAACCGAGCAGAACCCTATGGGGTTCCTGGGCACAAGAACTTTTCTGTGTCCCCTTCCCTGAGTTCCAAAGGGCAGGTTCACACAGTTACTAGTCAGGTAAGGGAGGGGATGTGGAAACAAGGGAGGAACAGTCAAGAAGCAATAGTGTGGCCTTGGGGCAGGGTCCTGGTTCCTCCTCAAGAATTATACATAATATCTTTGAGCTCTTCTGCAGAACTAAAACCCCCACCAAATGGAAGGTGATCCAGAAAGGTTACAGTTCAATAACCTCAAGAACCACAGATCATGGGACCACCTGACACCAGAAGATCTCTAGATTGAAGGAATGCAGGCCCTGCACACACACTGATCCTTATCAGCAACCCACCCCTGGACTATAAGACTCCTCACAGGGTTCCCTGGGTTAGGACATACAGTTTTGAGGGCATTAGCCCTCTGTGGCCCCCTTTGCCTGGCAAAGCAATAAAGCTGTTCTTCTATACTTCACCCAAAACTCTGTCTTTGAGATTTAATTCAGTGTTGGGGTACAGAAGCCAGATTCGGCATCATGTATAATACTAGAAATTATACATGTGCTTGGTCCACACACTATCATACAACAATAACATCGTACACAATGTAGCAAAAACTGGATTTTGGATTTTGCAGAATCCAAACCCCCTTGAGCACTCAACCACCAGACTAACTAGTGCCTAAAAAAAGATGATGCTGACCTTGGCTCACCCTCATGACTTCAGTTAACTAGAGCCTGCCAACATTTGCCCCAATTCGATGCTGAATTCTCCTTTGCTTAAGCCCCTTTACATGCCCCCTTAGCTTAAAACTTCCCCAATTTTGCTGTTCCTGGAGACACGGCTTTGGGAAATATCCCTGATGTTCTCCTTACTTGTTGCAAGTGATGCTGACAACTCGGGCAGTGTGCACCAGTGCCGAATTGAATCTCAGAGGCAGAGTTTTGGGTGAAGTAGAAAAAGAATAGCTTTATTGCTTTGCCAGGCAAAGCGGGACACAGCAGGCTCATGCCTCTCAAAACTGTGTGTCCCAACCAGGGAGGATTTGGTGAGGGGTTTTATAGCAATGGTTCAAGGGCAGAGTTCCTGATAAGGATCAGGGTGTGTGCAGGGCCTGCACTCCTTTAATCTGGCCTCTTTGGTGGAATCCGTCTTGGCTGAGAGATACATGCACACACACGGGAGCATCCTGAGATATACCAAATATGGACTCTGAACCAGTCAAATCAAAATGATTGGCCAAAGGAAACCTGGAAGAAATGCCACATATAAGTGATTTAAACTACTATGAGGGCGCGACTCTCCGAGTTCACCTGTGTGTCTAGCCACACATAGTCTACTCTTTTTCCAGCCACACATACTCTACTCTTTTTCCTCCTAATAAACACTTTACTTGTTTCACTACTTTCCATCTTTGTGGGAATTCTTTTCTGCAAAGCCAAAGGGCCAGAGCCTTGTCACTGACCACTGGTCTAGTGGCTAGGATTTGGTGCTCTCACTGCCATGACCCAACCTCAATCTCTAGCTGGGAACCAAAATCCTGCTTCAAGCCACTGCAGGCCAAGGCCACCCTAGATCAGAACCAGGACCCTGCCCCAAGGCTGCACTATTGTTTCTTTTTTTCTTCTTAATTTTTAAAAAATTAATTTATTTGTTTTTTTATTTTTGGCTACGTTGGGTCTTCGTTGCTGCGCGCAGGCTTTCTCTAGTTGTGGCGAGCAGTGACTTCTCTTGTTGCGGAGCACAAGCTCTAGGCTCGCATGCTCAGTAGTTGTGGCACGCAGGCTCAGTAGCTGTGGCTTATGGGCTCTAGAGTGCAGGCTCAATAGTTGTGGCGCATGGGCTTAGTTGCTCCACGGCACGTGGGATCTTCCCAGACCAGGGCTCAAACCCGTGTCCCCTGCATTGGCAGGTGGATTCTTAACCACTGTGCCACCAGGGAAGCCTGCACTATTGTTTCTTGACTGCTCCTCCCTTGTCTTTGTATCCCCTTCCTTCCCCAATTAGCAACTGTTCGAATCTGCCCTTTGGAACTCAAGGAAGGTCATGGAGGCTGGGGTCTATTCCCTACAAACAAGAAATGGGGGACACACAGAAAGACTTCTGTGCCCAGGAGCCCCACAGGGTCCTGCTAGGTTTCACAAGTAATAAATCCTTCTCCTGATCTTTGGCTTGGTTGTGTCTTTGGCTCAACACCCACCAAGAGGCAAACCCAGTTTTCCCGTGACACGACCAATTGTGCCTCTCTCTACTGCTTAAATAAGCCTTGTGTTTACTGCTCTTGTGCTTTTGTTCACCTTTTCTTGTGTGGTAATTCTTTTTGCCTGGAGTATCCACCTATTTCCTATTTTTGCCTTATGGAAATTTTATTTTCTTAGGGAGGAAGAAATTTTCCTCTATGCTTTTAGATTCTTCTGACTAGTCTAAGAACCAAATTCACATGAGGCAGATTAACAGGAGAAAATCAAACGAAGCTTAATAACATGTATACATGAGGACTTCCCTGGTGGCACAGTGGTTAAGAATCTGCCTGCCAATGCAGGGAACACAGGTTTGAGCCCTGGTCTGGGAAGATCCCACATGCCACAGAGCAACTAAGCCTGTGCACCACAACTACTGAGCCTGTGCTCTAGAGCCCATGTGCCACAACTCCTGAGCCCATGTGCCACAACTACTGAAGCCCGCATGCCTAGAGCCCGTGCTCCACAACAAGAGAAGCCACCGCAATGAGAAGCTTGTGCACTGCAACGAAGAGTAGCCCCCTCTCGCTGCAACTATAGAAAGCCCGCGTGCAGCAATGAAGACCCAACTCAGCCAAAAATAAATAAATTAATTAAAAAAAAAAAAGTATACATGAGAGAGACCCAGAAAACTAATGCACTCTCCAAAATGGCTGATGTCCTCACCTTAAATACCATCCTCAGCACAAGACAAAAGAGGATGCTGAGTGAGGGGAGAGTAAGTTATGGGAGATTACCAGGGAAAGCACAGTAAACAAGGATGATTGTGATGCAGAGTTACAGCCTTGCCTTCTCCATTGATACAAGTTTCTAGAGATTTGGTCATCCTCCTCTTACAGGTACTGAGAGGGAGATACCCTTACAAATGGAGATTTCCTTTACAAATGTAAGCGTTTCTTACAAAAAGGCAACTCCTACTTGGTTTTCAGGTTCCTTCCCCTGTCTGCTGTTACTCAGAAAATAACCAGCTTAAAACAATTAATATGCCAAAGAGACATGTTTTAGGGTGGCAAATTCTGCTCCCCTACAGTCTCTTTCAGGAAATATTATTGCTGTAGCCCACATTGATCTCTTCTACTCATAAATCATCAAAGCATTTGTTACCAAACCAAACTTCGGTCTGCTCGCCTGCCAATCAGAAAAACCAACTTACTGACACTGGGTTGTGGTGAAGGAAAGTACGGCGTTTATTGAAGGGCCCAGCAAGGAGTACAATACAACTCATGCTCAGAAGTCTTGAACTCCCAGATGGTTGGTTGGTGATGAGATAACAAGGTGGTCTTCCAGGAATCTTGTGCTCAGCCTGAAGTTACCAACTTCCACCTGTGTGGGGCCTTAGTTCCTATAGAAGAACTCAAAGATACATTGTTGTGTATCTCCCTTGAGGAGTAACTAGGACTCTGCTTTCCTGCTGCACTATCATTTCTTGGCTGCTTTTTCTTTGTTTCTGCATCCCCTCCCTTCCCTGACTGGTAATTATTTGAATCTGCCTTTTGGAATTCAGGAAAGGTCTAGGAGGTTGAAGACTTTTTCTACAAATAAGAAACAGGGGACAAGGAAGGGCTTTTGTACCCAGGAAGGCTCTGGAGGGCCCTGCTTGCTTTCACATTTGTTAACTTTTAATTTCTACTACATTTACTTTGCATATAGTTATTTATATATACATATTTCTTACTTTCTTATCTAGATTTTAAATTCCTTAGTGTCAAAGATATTAATAATAGAAACAAGAACTATATCAGCAAAGTAAAGCAAGCCATTTATTATATGATTACAATGCCTCAGGCACAGTGTAAGTCATTTTACCCACTCCATTTCATTTAATACTTACAACCAACCTAGGAAAGGAGGTAATATCTGAATTCTAGATCAGGACATAGGGCTTAGAAGCTAAGTAATGTGTTCAAGACCATATTTCTAATGAATCAGAATTCAAACCCAGGTCTGTCAAATGCTCTTACGTGTCTGCTTATATTACTTTATGAACAAAACTGTCGACTGAAAAAAAAAAGCACAACCTAACATTGAGAATTATGTTTTATTCAGGGCATTACTGAGGATTATAGCCTGGAAACAGCCTCACAGCTCTGAGGAACTGTTTCGAAGAGGTAAAGAAAGAGCCAGGATATACAGGAGTTTTTGCACAAAAACAAAAAACAAAAAAAAAAACAACAGGTAGTTGAATATCAAAAGATTACTGCTAATTACAGAAAAAAACAAAACAAAACCCAGACATCTCAAGTTAATGACTTTTGTGCTTTTCTATGTATGGGAAGATGAAAGAGTCTGGGCTTATTGAAATTATTCCTTTGATATGCACGTTAACTTTCTAGGACCAATATGGTGTTTTTCCATCCTGAATCTCCTCAGGGCACACCAGGAGAGCTGCAGTGCCTGACAGCTTTATGACTGCAACATTCTTTGGTTACTGAAATGGCAGGTGACATTCTTTGTGCACATTACTTTGGGAAACCTTTACAAATAGTATTATCTAACATTTATGGATTATTTACAGTGTGTCAGAGCTTAACGTGTTTTCCATGAATACAATATTTAATTCTTGCAACAGTCTTATGAAGAAGGAGCTGTAATCACCATCATTTTGTGTATGTGTACAGAAAGTTAAGTCTCAACTGGCAGAGCTAGAATTTGAACTCAAGTAGTCTGAGTCCAAATGATCTCGAGTGGCCTTGGCCTGCAGCAGCTTGAAGCAGGATTTCGGTTCCTGGCCAGAGATTGAGGTTGGGTCATGGCAGTGAGAGCACCAAATCCTAACCACCAGACCAGTGGTCAGTGACAAGGCCCTGGCCCTTCGGCTTTGCAGAAAAGAATTCCCACAAAGACGGAAAGTAGTGAAACAAGTGAAGTGTTTATTAGGAGAAAAAAAAAGAGTAGAGTATGTGTGGCTAGACACACAGGGGAACTCAGAGAGAGAGTCGTGCCCGCATGGTAGTTTAAATCACTTATATGTGGCATTTCTTCCAGGTTTCCTTTGGCCAATCATTTTGATTTGCCTGGTTCAGAGTCTGTGTTTGGTATATCTCAGGATCCTCCTGTGTGTGCACGTGCATCTCTCAGCCAAGATGGATTCCACTGAAGAGGGCTAAGGGTAGTTGGCATCACTTACTATGGGGTGGCGCCCCCTCCCTTTTTGACCTCCAAGGAGCTGTTAGTCGGGAAGGTCTCCTTGACTTTGAGAATGACTAATATGTGGTCTCTTATCTTCTATCTGGGCAGGACCCAGCCTCCTCTCTCAATTGTCCTGCTATTCTTGTCTTGGACTATTGGTCCACAGGGAACGAGTCTCCAGTTGCTTACTCTGAGGGGGGGCTCATCTACCTCCTGCCTCACAAAGCCTGTATTCTTAATAATCATACTATTTATACATTGCATTTAACAAACATTTGCTGAGTGATTACTATGTGCCAAGCACAGTGCTAGGGATTTAAAGATAGAGAAGTGTGTGTGTCTTTTTTAGGAACTTAGTGTACTAGAATAAACAAATAAGAAACTTTTGTCTTTGGCACGAAAGTTATTAAACACAACTACCGCCACTACAAAACAATAAGAATAATGAGAACTTGTTTTTTTCCAGGTATTGTTCTAAGTATTTTGCTGGCATTAATTCACTTAGCCTCACAGCAATCTTGCAAGGTCATTCTTCTTCTTCTTATTTATTTATTTATTTAATTAATTTTTGGCTGCATTGAGTCTTCATTGCTGCGTGTGGGCTTTCTCTAGTTGTGGTGAGCGGGGGCTACTCCTTGTTGCGGTGCACAGGCTTCTCATTGCAGTGGCTTCTCTTGTTGTGGAGCACGGGCTCTAGGCACGAGGGCTTCAGTAGTTGTGGCTCGTGGGCTCTAGAGCTCACGCTCAGTAGTTGTGGCGCACTGGCTTAGTTGCTCCATGACATGTGGGATCTTCCTGGACCAGGAGTCGAACCCCTGTCCCCTGCACTGGCAGGTGGATTCTTAACCACTGTGCCACCAGGGATGTTCTCTTCTCATTTTTTTAGATCAGGAAACTGGGACCAGAGATGTTAGGATGTTAAATCCAAGCAATGAAGTGGAAGAACTGACTTATGAACACAGGCAATCTGGCTCCAGAACTGAAGTGACTAAATGAATATACCCTATGAGTGATAGAATTTCAATTTTTCTGGAGTATAAACAAGTGGTATTATATATAGTAGAATTAAAAACTGGCTTTAGACAATTTCAGGAACTTAGAGAAATGACGGTCAGTCTGAAATGAGATTCAAGAAGGTGCAGTTACTAGAATGGTCAGCAGAGGGTGAAGGGAGGCAGCTTCTGTAATGTACTGTTACATTACAACAGGGTACACTGTGCAGAACTGGGACTCTCTGAAGTCCCTCTTGCTCTAACATTCTCTGATGATACTTGTCTGAATTTCATTAGATCAGTGCAATGTAAAACACAAGCAAAAAAAGGAGTGGTCTCTTCTCAAATATATGTAGGGAAGATGATATTTATCTGATTTAACATGGTATTTATTTGAATATTTGTTAAATGTTAGTTAAGACCTTCTCTAAAGAAATAAGTGTCAGATGATCCATATCCTTGAGGAGCTCAGGGTCTCACTGAAGAAGTAAGATAAACAAAAATTTGAATGGTGATATCAAACGTCATATTAACAAAGTTTTAGAGGAGTTCAGAGACAAGGAGAAATTAATGGGACTGAAATGGAACTGAACTATTTCATGGAAAAAGTAGTCTTGTTCCTGTACTGAAAGGTGATTAGTATGTGCATAGGTAGAAAGGAGGAAGGGGGAAATTTTTAAATTCCTTAAAATTAAATTCAATCTCTCAAGCATTTATGAGCTGTCTTCAGTGAGCAAGACACCGTTCCTAGGCACTGCAGAGAAAGTAAGAATGGGTGATACAGTCTCTGCCTGAAGGAAATCACGAATACCCCATCAGTAATAACGTAAGTCAGGATAATGTAGACAAATAACAGGCTGTGGTAGACAAATAACAAGATGCTCTATTGGAGGCCCCTAAAGTTGACAACAAAATGATATATGCCTCTCATTTTAAAGATAGGTACCAGACCATTCATGTAGAACATTCTAAGTGTATGGTCCTAAACTAGTTCTGCCAGTTTTAGCTGTTTACTCACCTCCAGCCTACGTACAAAGCTGAGGTTGTATAACAGGGAAGAACAAAATCTGACTCCATGTTGGATCTGTTACTTTTACTTTAAACTTTGCTCTCTGTTGCTTTTTGTTACTATAATCACTAAAGCAATGTTGTCTATAGCTATTGGCATACATAATGGCCTCCCTGGGGAACCCTGCCCCTCTGCCTAAATGTTATACTAAAGTGCCTTTGTTCAGCTCACAGGGAAACATTCTGACCCTGCCCACCTGTGAATGGCTGCAAGAAAGAAGAAATTAACACATCCCCTCCCTGAGGCTGGCCAAACCAGGAGATGTTTTGCAAGACTTATGGCCTTTGTACTTTACCTCCTCACCTCCTCCCCCTCTCTGCCCTATAAAAGAAACTAGCATCCAGACCCCTATAAGATGGTACTCTAGGATGCTAGTCTGACATCTTCTTGGATACCTGGCTTCCCCAATAAAGTCACTATTCCTTGCCTCAACACCTCGTCTCCTGATTTATTGGCCTGTTGTGGCGCAAGCAGAGAGAGCTTGGACTCGGTAACAGTTGAAGAGAAAGAGATTTCTTTGGAGAGGAGGTGACAGAGTACTTTGCATTTCACTCACCTTACTACTCTCTTCTGAAGGGGAAGGAGAAGAATGTGTTCCTCTAAGGTAGAAATCCCCTAAATAGACACAAATGGAAACTTCTAGGCACTGCAGAGCTTGCTCAGAGAAGAGGAGTTTGCCCAGCACTGGTACAGCAAGAATTTCAGAGCCTGGAGAATATGGCTGTCTGCACAGCAGAGTATTGCCTTCTGTTGGTGTTCTAAGTTGTTTCTGGGTGTTAATGGTGCTGGTATGAAGTCCATATCCTTCGCTGACCTGGAAAATTGGCAGGCTGCCACTTCCGATGAACTTTGGATGGGCTTCTGTGGAATGTACTTAAAGCATGGCGAGCTGTATCCACTGACCTCTTCTTATTTTATTTTTATCAACGGCAGTGTATTTACTGCTTTGGGAGTAAACAGAAGTAAAAGAAACCTTTAATAACAAAAAAGAAAGAAACCTTGAATAGAGGTCAAGCTGTCTTTTCACCTGTCCTTGAACTTGGACCTGACAAACTGCCCAGTATGATTGCTGCTGCTGCTGCTGCCACTACTACTACTATTAAAAGGTACAGAATATGATAGTACCTCCTCTTCTCAAGTCAAGGAGAGGTTTCTCCTGGGCGCTACTTGGAGAGCTTTATGCATGTCTCTAGGAACATGAGGGTCTTACCAATGACTATTCTAAAAGTGAGATGCTGTGGCTGGAACTGCCCCATCTGGTTGCTGAACACACATGTGGCTACTTTGAGACTGGGCTGTCCTTCCTCCCATGCCAGGGTAAAGGTGGAAATAATCTTAACCAGGCGTGCTGCCTGAGGAGCAGATACAGAGGCGGATCCCAGAAATCCAGGAGCCAGACAGAAAAAAGGCAGACCAGCCAACCATGGTATTCATGAGGAACCCACAGAGGTACCCCATAGAGTCAGCAATTGAGTACTGCCACCTAGAGGGCCCTGCCGGTGGATTACAACTGTACCTGCCACAAAAACTGTACCCCACTTGCCCAATACCTACCCTCCTACGCTCCAGATGTTAGAAACAGTGACTAGCAAATTGGGGAGATGGAGCCAGGAAAGAAGATAAGCTAATTTTGGCCCCCTACTCCACATAGGTTAGAGGATAGAAGGAATTTAAATTAGAATGGGTTTGGAGTTTGAAATTACATTCAATAGAGCTATTTCTGTGCTCTCTAATTTTTTCGTTCTAAAATAGTGTTGTATGGTTCTCAGAATGAAAAAGAGAGAAGAAAGCCTGCGTAATCTATGGGACATCACTAAATGTACAAATATTAGAATAATTGAAGTTCCAGTTGGAGAAGAGGGGAGAAAGGGGCAGAAAGTCTATTTAAAGAAAAAAATAGCTGACAATTTCCCAAGCCTGGGGAGAGACTTAGACATACAAGTTCACAAAACGAATAGATTACTCCATTATCTCAATGCAAAAAGACCTTCTCCAAGGCATGTTATGAAACTGTCAAAAATCAAAGACAAGTAGAATCCTAAAAGCAGCAAGAGAAAAAATTATTGTAACCTCCAAAGGAACCCGCATTAGGCTATCAGTGAATTTCTCAGCAGAAAGCCTATAGGCCAGGAGAAAGTGGAGTGATATATTCAAAGTTTTAAAAGAAAAAAAATGGCAGCCAAGAATACTTTATCCAGCAAAGATATCCTTCAGACATGAAAGAGAAAAATAACTTTTCTTTTTTTTTTTAAGTCAAGTTTTTGTTTTTTTTTTTGTTAAATTTATTTATTTATGGCTGTGTTGGGTGTTTGTTTCTGTGCGAGGGCTTTCTCTAGTGTGGCAAGCAGGGGCCACTCTTCATTGCGGTGCGCGGGCCTCTCACTATTGCGGCCTTTCTTGTTGCAGAGCACAGGCTCCAGACACGCAGGCTCAGTAGTTGTGGCTCACGGGCTTAGTTGCTCCACGGCATGTGGGATCTTCCCAGACCAGGGCTCGAACCCGTGTCCCCTGCATTGGCAGGCAGATTCTCAACCACTGCGCCACCAGGGAAGCCCGAAAAATAACTTTTCCAGACAAAAAAATGCTGAGAGAATTTATTATCGTTAGACCTGCCTTGCAAGAAATGCTTAAAGGAGTTCTTCATCAGAAATGAAAAGATTTTAATTAGTAACATGAAAACATACAAAATACATAGCATACTGGTGGATAAGTATATAGTCAGATTTAGAAGACTAATTCTGTAATATGAGGGTGTGTTAACCATTTAACTATGGTATAAATGTTAAACAAAAGTATTAAAAATAACTATAACCACTGTAGCTTAACAAATACACAATATAAAAAGAGGTAAATTGTGACATCAAAATCATAAAAGGGGGGAAGTAAAAGAGTGGAGTTTCTCTATGCAATCAAAGTTAAGTTGCTATCAGGTTAAAATGGGCTGTTTTATCTATAGGATGTTTTGGGTAAGCCTCATGGTAAACAAAAGGGAAAAACCTATAGTAAATTCACACAAGATAGAGAGAGGAGAATTAGACATACCGCCATGGAAAATCACCAATTCACAAAGGTAGGGAGAAAAAAAAAAAAGAGGAAATACAGAATAGTCAGAAAGCGGCCTCTCGCCTTCTGAGATGGCCCACACTCTGTCTGTGGAGTGTGTTTCTCCCAGGGCTGCTCTCACTTTCTGAGATGGACCTCATTCTGTCTATGGAATGTGTATCTCTGAATAAACCCGCTTTCACTTTACTGGGGCTCGCTCTTGAATTCTTTCCTGCGTGCAGCCAAGAACCCACACTCGGTGGCCTTCCCAGGGACTCGCCTGAGACCTGGGATGTGAACATCCTCTCACACCCCGCTCTTTCCTGCAACAGTTCCATCTGTTTTTCTGTTTGTTTGTTTGTTTGTTTGTAGCTTCCTTTCTTAGCTCTGGACCCTTTAACTTAAAGATTTATGTTTGGTCCAGCTGAAGCTGGGGGTTAACAGGTTTTGAGCAAAGACCTGGAGCAGCACTGGCAACACATGCTTTGTCCTTAGCATCTCACCTCCCTGGTACAAAACTATGTTCGTGGGGTTGTGAATGAAAAATGTTGCTGCTTTATCAGTAAACAGGGGATGCTGTGGCCATCCAGCCACTGCAGCCACCCAGAAGGTAAGGCCTGAGGGGACTCAGGATGGAGACAAATGGGCTGCAGCCACCCCCAACAGTGCACCCAGAGGGGACTCAGGATGAGAAAATACAGGATACTGGCCCCAGATAGCTGAGGTGCATATCAAAGGAATGATTTCAGTGAGTTCAGACTCTTGCATCGTCCCATACATAGAAAAGCGCTAAATTCCTTAACTTGAGATGTCTGGTTTTCTTTAACTGACAGTAATCTTTTGACGTTCCTACTGCCTGGTTTTTGTTGCAAAAACTCCTATATATCCTGGCTCCTCCCTTACCTCTTAGGAGCAGTCTCTCAGAGCTATCTGAGAGGCTGTGTCCTGGGCTTGAGTCCTTAGCAAGTCTGCCCTGTAAAACATAATTATCAGCCCACTTATCTCCATCCTGAGTTCCCTCAGGGCTCACTGTAGGGGCATAGGGGTGGCTTTAGTGGTTGGATGGCTGTAACATCCTTTGAGAAAAAACAAAAAACAAAAACCAAGAAACAAAATAGTGAGAAAGCAATTAATAAGACAGCATGATTGAGTCCTTAAATATCAATAATTACTCTAAAAGTAAATGGATTGAACTCACCAATCAAAAAGCACAGAGCAGGGACTTCCCTCGTGGTCCAGTGGCTAAGACTCCATGCTCCCGATGCAGGGGGCCCAGGTTCGATCCCTGGTCGGGGAGCTGGATCCCACATGCCACAACTAAGAGTTTGCATGCCGCAACTAAAGATTCCTCATGCTGCAACAAAGGTCCCATGTGCCGCAATGAAGACCTAGTGCAGCTAAATAAATAAATAAATATATTTTTTTTAAAAAAGCACAGAGTGGCTGGATGCTAAAAAACCCCCAAGACCCGAATATATGCTGCCTACAAGAGGCTCACTTAAGCTTTAAGGACAGACATGGGCTCAAAGTAGAGGGATGGAAAAAGATACTCCAGGCAAGTGGCAACCAAAAAAAGGTGAGAGTAGCTATACTTATATCAGACAAAATAGACTTTAAGCCAAAAATGGTAATAAGAGACAAAGAAGATCATTGTATAATGATAAAGGGGTCAATTCATCAAGAAGATGTAACAATCATAAATATATACACATCTAACCTATTTGCAGGACAGGAATAGAGATGCAGACGTAGAGAACAGATGTGTGGACATGGGGGGGGTGAACTGGGAGATTGGGATTGACATATATACACTACCATGTGTAAAACAGATAGCTAGTGGGAACCTGCTGTACAGCGCAGGGAGTTCAGTGCTCTGTGGTGACCTAGATGGGTGGGATGGGGGGGTGGGAGGCAGGTCCAAGGGGGAGGGGATATATGTATACATATCACTGATTAACTTCGTTGTACAGTAGAAATTAACACAACATTTTAAAGCAACTATACCCCAATAAAAATATATATACATACACATCTTACATTGGTGCACATATATTGCTAGATATATTAAGCAAATACTGACACATCTGAAGGGAGAAATAGATAACAATACAACAATAATAGGGGACTTCAATATGGATAGATCATCCAGTAAGAAAATAAACAATGAAATGTTGGACTTGAACCATACCTTAACAAATGGACCTAATGGACATATACTGGACATTCTATTGAACAGCAGCAGAATACACATTCTTCTCAAGTGCACATAGAATATTCTCCAGGGTAGATCATATGAGAGGCCACAAAATAAGTCTCATCAAATTTAAGAAGATTGAAGTCATATCAAGTATCTTTTCCAATCACAATTGGTATGAAACTAAAAAAAAGAGGAAAGCTGGAAAATCTACAATCACGCAGAAACTACACACACTCCCAAAAAACCAGTGGGTCAAAAAAGAAATCAAAAGGGAAATAAAAAACCTTGATATATAAAAATGGAAACAACACATCAAAACCTATGAGACATTGCAAAAGTAGTTGTGAGAAAGAAGTTCATAGTAATAATTGAGTACATTAACAAAATATATCTCAAATAAACAACATAATTTTACACCTCAAGGAACTAGAACAAAACAATCTAAACCTAAAGTTAACAGAAGGAAGGAAACAACAAAGATCAGAGTGGAAATAAATGAAATAGAGATGATAAAAAAATAGAAAAGATCAAGAAGAGTAAGAACTGGGTTTTTTTTTTTGAAAAGATAAAGAAAACTGACAAATCATTGGCTAAACTAAGAAAAAAACTGAAGAATCAAAATCAGAAATGAAAGAGGAGACATTACAACTGATACCACACAGGTACACAGGATCATAAGAGACTACTATAAAATTATAAGCCAACAAATTAGATAACCTAGAATAAATGGATAAATTCCTAGAAACATACAACCTACTAAGACTGAATCATGAAGAAACAGAAAATCCGAACAGAACAATTAGTAGTAAGGAGATTGAATCAATAATCAAAAACTCCCAATACAGAATACCCAGGACCAGATGGCTTCACTGGTGAATTCTACCAAACATAAAAACAAGGCTTAATACCAACTCTTCTCAAACTCTTCCAAAATACTGAATAGATGGGAACACTCCCAAACTCATTTTATGATGCCAGCATCACCCTGATACCAAAGCCAGATAAGGACACTACAAGAAAAGAAAACTATAGACCAATATCCCTGATGAAATTCTCAACAAAGTATTACCAATCCAAATTCAGCAACACATTAAAAGCATCATACAACATGATCAAGTGGGACTTATCCCTGGGCTGCAGAGATGGTTCAACATGTGCAAATCAGTGAATCACATTAATAAAATGAAAGATAAAAATCATATAATCTCCTCAATAGATGGAGGAGATTAAAAAACCACTTGACAAAGTACAACATTGTTTCATGATAAAAACCCTCAACAAATTTGGTATAGAAGGAACATACCTCAACATAATAAAGGCCATATGTGACAAACCCACAGTTAACATCATACTCAATGGTCAAAGGCTGAAAGCTTTTCCTCTAAGATCAGGAACAAGACAAGGTTGCTCACTCTCACCACTCTTATTCAACATAGTAGACACTCAAGAAAAATTGAATAAATGAATGATATTCTAAAGAATAAAGGAAAACTTTCCTTTTCTGTGCAAATGGGAAAACCTGTTAGAATCTGTCAAATGAAAAGGAAGATATGTGGGTTATTAACAATCCTTCACTTAAAAAGCATTTATTAAATGTCTATTATATACTAATATCCTTTCCTCTTCATAAGTGTCTTCAGGGTCTCCCTATTCTAGTCCCAAAGTACCCTATCTTTCAGTCCTATCCTTTACTGCTCTAGCCAAGGAGTTACTTATCAATAAACTAGGAGCTAAGCTCCCATTACAACAGCTAAGACAAAAGTCTCCACCCTAATGGACCATCCAGTTTAATGGGGAGCCAGACATCCACACAGTTTACCAAGATATAAGGAAAATGAAATAAATATTAATGATAAGGCACAAAAAACATGCTATGTAATGCACAAAAGGAACAGTTACTTCTCAGCAGGAGATTGGACTGAATACCATACATGCTAGGCCTTAAGGGATAAATAGGACTTTAAAAGATGAAAACGGAAAGTAAAGAAGAGTATTCAATGTAGAAGAAACAGTGTGAGCAAAAATATGAACATACATGACATATTTAAGGAATTGTGAAAAGGGCAGTTCAACTACAACATAAAGTGTTGAGGGCAAAGAGTAGAAGAGAGGGGGCTGGAAAGGTAAGCTGAGGCCAGATACTAGAGAATTTTGCATGACCTAGGGAGCTTGTACTTTATTATATAAGCTTTTGGGGTAGAAGAATAATATGCTTTGCTCTGTGTAAGAGGAAGATAACCAAGGCATTTGTGAATGTGCAGATGAATTAAAGAGATGAGAGAATGGAGGCAGAGAGACCAATTAAGCTTCAAGAAGAAGAAAAGAAAAGAAGAAAAATTAGCTTTGTTGCTAGTAACAGAGAAAAGGGGCCTGGTTAATGAAAAAATAAGCTTACAGAAGCCAAAAAGATTTGACTATAAAGCAAGGCAGGGGGGATGCACATGGGAAAGGGGATAAAATTCATTGAAAAGTATATACTTGGATTACTTTCTTCTGGCCCACTTTGTACAGGGCTTCAGTGTAGAGAGCAAAGGGAAGAGCGACACCAGAGGAGGCTGGAAATGGTCATGGGTCAGATCATTCCCATGTAGGCATGTTGAGGATTTGGGATGTTTTTCTATAAGCAGTGGAAGCCCATTGCAAGGATTTTAGCAGGAGAGTGAGATGATCAGCCTCCTCCCTTAATCCTATCCATCCCTATTCTGGCTAGATTCCATAATACATTACTTTCTCTTCAACTTGTTATCCTTCTCTCAAATCCTTCCTACAAAGCATACACTATCTGGTCCTATGCACTGACTGAGTAAAATAAAGTAATTACCAGCTTGATTCTCCTATAAATCCATTGTCTTCAACACCACCTTGCTGTAACAATGCTCAGGATTCTTTCAGTGTTTTCTTAGTTATCTCTTTCTCTTATTCTCCGCAATGCATATGTCAAATTATTCTATTCTTCTCAGATGTTCTTCCCCACAATTTACTCCTTCAAACTAAGCAGATAACTTTATCTCTTACTTCAAAGAGAAATATAGAAGCCGTTAGACAGAAGCTTTCTCAACTTGTTGCCACCACTATCTACAAACTTACCTGCACCCACACCAACTTTTATCAGTTAAGAAACTGCAAATGCCAGAAAGCACAACAGCAGTTTAAACTATAAGAGTTTGTATTTTCTCACGTAAAAAGCTTGGGGCTAGAGACTAGAGGTGAATGATGAGGATTCAGTACAGTAATTGGGAGGCTGGGACAGGAGTACAAAAAATAAATAAATAAAAGCTTCACTGGCCATCATAACAGGAGCTCAGTAGTTGCTGCTGCTATTATTTTCTTCTTTAATCATCGGAGTAGTCCAAAGTCATAAAGAGTATCAGTAGACAAGTTGTGACTAGAACTCAGATTTCCTGATCTAATATGCTTTGACAACCCTAATGAGGATAATGTTTTTGGCTTAGGAGACCAGTGAATATTTAATTCCTCATAAACCATTTTCCCTGTGGCTCCTTGCACATTGAATCAGTGGCAATCATTGCTTCGGGGAAGGCATAATCCACCTAGAGAAAAGGATCTTCGCTCAGTTTGGAATCTCACAGTGAACTTTCTTGAGTCCCTTGTGAGACAATTGTCTTGAAATTCAGGCTTTTTGAAAGGGAAAGGAGGCATCTAAATTTCAAAAGTGGGGACTTCCCTGGTGGTCCAGTGGTAAAGAATCTGCCTTACAATGCAGGGGAAGTGGGTTCCATCCCTGGTCAGGGAATTAAGATCCCACATCCCACAGGGCAGCTAATCCTGCATGCCACAACTACTGAGCTCGCGTGCCTCAACTAGAGCCCACGTGCTGCAAACTACAGAACCCACGCACCCTGGAGCCTGCGCGCCACAACTAGAGAGAGAAAATCCGCATGCCACAGCTAGAGAGAAGCCCGTGCACCACAGCAAAGAGCCCGCGCGCTGCAATGAGAGATCCCGCATGCCACAACTAACACCCGACGCAGCCAAAAAAAAAAAAAAATCTTAAAAAAAAAAGTTTCAAAAGTGTCCCTTTATAAACCAAGGGGAAATTTTAGTTATTTGAAAATAAAGTTAATCCTCTATTAAAAAAGGAACATAATGGAGAAAGGATGGAGGATATGATCCAGGAGAAGTCCCATTGTATGAAAAGTAGAAAGTGCTGGGGAAAGAGTTAAGGGGTGTGTGTGAGAGACAAGTGAGCAAGAGATGAGACAGTGTCATTTACTCACAGTGCAACTCTGTGGCTTGATAGTTTGGGAGAAGTTTGGGAACTTCACTGGCCAAGAGGTTGAAAGCCTCTGAGGAAAACCCTGTGCTAACAGGGGGTGACCACAGAAGCATGAAAATTGTGTCATGGTGTTTTAGGCAGAATAGTAGCTGGTGCATATGGCAGAAGAGATATAGAAGTTCCTGAGCAACTCTGAGGAGATGAAAGGGTAATTTAGAGATAAGCGTTAATATATTGACACTTGCCAGGAAGTCACAGCAGAGGAAATCTCAGTAGAGGTCTCTGTTCAAAGGAACATAATAGTGGTAGCTGTGAGTGGGCAACTCCAAGTCAAGATCCAGATGGAAGATATTGCTAAGGTTGAGAGGATTTGCTGCATCAGTGAAAAATCAGTGTAGGTAGCCTGGTCAGCAGAAGGAGATGGCTGAGCTTCTTGAGAGCCATCATCCTGCATTGCCCGTGCCAAGAGATCAGACAAAAAAACCCCAGTTTTAGCAGTGATCACAGTAAACATATGGACCAATGCCCAGTGCTCAGGTGAGGCAAGCTATGCGTCAACCACACATTATCTGGGTGCCAGGAAAGAAGGACAACGTGTAGACCAGATGATACTCCCACTGTGCTATTGCTGAGATATTATATAAACTTCTGTGCCCAGATCTCGAAAGACGAGAGGGGAAGAGAAAGAATAAGAGGAGAAATACCTTGAACAATTGAGCATTAATCTCCCAAGAGACTGGGTTTATCTTAAACTGTTTTACCATTAATTGGGAAAACCTGAGTTTTTCACTCCCCCCCCCCCCCTTTTTCTATTTTGTATTTTGAAAATTCTCAAACCAGCAAAGAGGTTGAAAGATTTTTACAATGAACATTCTTATTCTTTCACCAACATTCATCAGTTTTTAACATTTTGTCTTAATTGATTGATCTACCTATGTACCTATATACTTATCTATTATGTACTAATTTTTTTGCCTAAGCATTTGAAAGCAAGTTGCAGACATCATGGCATTCATATCTAAATATTAGGTTTAACCTTATGAAATTCCTAATACTTAGTCATTTTTGTATTTTCAACTTAATACTTCAGTATGCATCTCCTAAGAATAAGGACGTTCTCCTATATAACAACAATACTACCAACACACATAAGCAAATCACATTAATTCAGTAATATCTAATATACAGTCCATATTTAACTTTTTTAGTTGTCCAAAATGTCTATTATAGGTGATTCACTTTCCCCACCCTGATCCAGGATCCAGTTGCATTTTGTATTTACGCCTCTTTAGTCCCCTTGTCTTTTCATGACATTGACTTTTATATTAAAAAAAAAAAAAAGTCCAGGACAGTGTCTTATAGAATTGCACATTTTGGTTTTATCTGACTTGTTTCCTTATGATTAGATTTAGGTTAAACATTTTTTACAAGAAAACTACATAGGTGATGTTGTGTACTTATTGAGTCCCATCAGGAGGCACATGACACATAGTTCAACTATGTGATGCTAAGTTTGATTATTTCGTTGATTAATGTGGTGACCACACAAACTCTCCATTATAAAGATACATTTTCCCCTTTTCAATCAATAACTAATATACAGGATAATATATAAGAATATCATGTTCCCAACAAACTTTTATCCAAAGGCTTTAGCATCCATCGATGATCCTTAGTTATTATATGGGAAGTTTGCCAAATGATGATTTTCTAATTCTATCATTTCTTCTACACTCACTAGCTCAATTCTTCTGAAAAAAAAAAAAAAAAGCTAAAATTCTCTCTTTTGGATATCACTATGGATTCCTAAATTTTATTCTATTTTATTCAATGTATTATAATCCATTATCATCCTTATATATATATTTTGAAGCTCAAATTTTCATGTATTTAAGCAGTAGGCAACCACTTCAAGCTGGCTCATTTGTCCTTTTGTCATGACCTCACTGGTCTTTGAGCACTTCCTTGCTTTCTGGCACATCAAGATGTTCCAGGTTCACCTAGTACTTTGTCTGCTACAGACCTGGAGTTGTTTCTCCAAGGATCTCTGTCTCTGTCTTGTGGACAATGGTATTTAGAAACCAAGATCTGGGTGACAATTGTGTTCATTGCTATAGAGTGCACTGCTTCTAGGCCCCATAAGGAGCTCCAGAACATGTCTGAGTGTTGGTGTGAAAATTTAACTCTCACCCAACCCAATAGCCATATAAGTAACTTATTAGACTTATTCCGATTACCCACACAGGAATAAGAGTGTTATTTTAAAAGGTAAATTAGATCATATTTTCCCTGGCTTAAAATCATCATGTACTAAATTTCAGCCACATTGATCTTCCTTTAGTTGCTCTAATGCAGTAGTGTCTGGAGGTGATCAAGATGGGCCATTTTCAAAAATCTTACCCTTTAAAACTTTCAAAATTTTGTGTATATTTTATAATGTATATATGTATTACTACAATAGTACACACAATGTAAATATAACCCAATAAATATGGTTGGAGGTGGGCGAGCAATTTTTTTTTTTAATCAGTAATTGATGAGATGCCTATCAGTTTGGAATTTGGGAACCACTGCTGTAATCCAGAGTTTCCTACTGGCGTCTTTGGATGTGCCGTTTCCATGAGGAATTTACAGGTTAATTCTGTCTCCTCTGTAAAACTGTTAAATACCATGAATGCATGGACCATGCTGTTTTATTTCTCCATTGTATACCCAATCACCTAGAACATGACTGGCACATAATATTACTCAATACATTACAAATGTCAGAGAGAATAAACAGAAATAGAAGAGAATGGAAAATACAGTTTGGTTCATTGTCAAAAATCTCTCTAAAACATTTATTTATTTTGTATGCCATTTATTTTGCGTGCAAACTGCTCACTCGCATATGGAGGAATCCGTTGGTTGACTGGTAGACTCAGTAAAGGAAAAATGTTATAAACAGAATTATAATGGAGGGGGTTACTGCAGACAACTCGAGAACATTTTTGGGGTAAAGTGACTACGTGGAAGCTAGCAGAGGTCAGACTGAACATTCTGTCCTTGAACAGGCCAACTGGAGTATCAAAACAATTTTAGTTGTTTATATATATTCCATAAAATCTTGAGAGTTTGAGTGTGGATCATACACAGCAGACTATCTCTATGTCATGTCTGACTATCCTGCCATCCATGCACTGCTTTACTCAGGCCAGGTCTGTGCCATTTCCCCCAGGGGAACTTCTGGGTTATTTGGGCAGAGACCTAGCTTAAGGATTTCTTAGCCTTCCCAAATGCCTTCTTTTGTTTCTTGTGGGTTTCTGTGGGGTTGAACTCTCTTAAGTATACACTTCATTGTGGGTACAATAAAGCTCCCTATTAATTAACTCCCTTTCAGAAGGACATAGTTCTAGAGGTTAGGTAACAATTGGGAAACTGAACTTAGCAAAATTAAATTTTCTTCTGCATAGATATAGCATGATATCTTCAATTGCTAGTAGTGACAGCAGTATCATGGGTAAGGCAGGTATCTCTGTAGGACAGGTTTGGTCTGAAAGTAGTAAAGTGTTAAGGGATCTTTTTGAGAAGGTTTTGTCTGAGAAACCTAGAATTTACATTTAAGTGCCTAAATGATGTCTCTGAATTTCATGTCTTTCTGTGCAATTCAAACATGCAGAAGTGAAATCACATTTCTTAAGGTCAGGGTCATCAATGGAAGAATTAGAATGAGGTAAAGGGACAAAGATTCTATAAACTCTCACTCCAGGACTCTCCATCTAAATTCAGGTGAAATTTTATTTAATGAATATCTATATATCTATTATATATATAGTGAATATCATATATATCTATTATAATGATCAGAGAGAAAGGGAAGAAGTGTTATTTAATGTCTCACGTATCCATAATGGTGTGTGAGATGGGGTAGGAAGCCAGCCTCAGTTTTCCCACTCCTTCACATGTTGATTTTCAGTATATAAGCACTATAGGAATCTTTTTTAGTGCACCAGTTGGACTATCCCCCTGTCTTCCCACCATCTTTTCTCTTTTTACCTTTCTTTAGCTCTAGTCACGTAATGGCAGTTTCCCTTAAAACCTCAGCTGAGGTGAGTATTATGATTTTTTTGATATGTAAAGTTTTAAAATACTAGTTTTTTTTTTTCAATAATGGGGCAAGTTTGGATTCTTTTGATATTTTTTGGTATTAACATGATTAAAACCCGTGGGACTTTTGTTTCCCCTTTTCATTTTCTCTAAACTACAGTAGTTAATTTATGGATAGACATTCAGTATAAAATATTTCAGCCAAAAATACTCTTCTGAGGGTTATAATTTCAACCTTTTTACTGCAATTGCAGTAACACACAATTAATGACAATCACACTTTTGTAATATGAATTATATTTTCACTTTGGTCTTTAGTATAATTTGTATGACAAGTTCATTTTCCCTGTTGAGCTCACTTGATACTTCCACCCAAGGAACATGTATTCCTTGCCTCCATTCTGATTATCTTACTCTATAAGCAGTCTTGACAGGGCTGGAATAATCTAAGAAGAATGACTATACTACGTATAAGTAAAGTTACCATTTTAGCACCATGACTATTTTTTGAAAGGATTCATTCAAAACCTTCCTATAAAGGGAAATAGAGTTTAGGCCAGTTTTGTCCTTGTCACCATCATCATCATCAATACTTTGTCATCATTATCAAATATAATGTATAGATTTGCTCATGCCCAGCAGAATCACATGTGACTTAAAAATTATTTGATTTGCTGTGGTCATTCTCATTGATGGCTCTAAGGACAGCCAGAAATTTAGAAGCGCCAATCTCTGCAATCTATCTTTAGAAATCATGATTAAGTGGACACAAAGCCTTGATAACCTCTAATTCTAAGGGTATGTAGACACCAACAGAATCAGATTAGATCCAAGGATTTGGTTCAGTACCTGTTCTTTGGTGATAAAACTCAGTTGATGGGATGTGAAAACAGATACACGGCCCATAAGCTGTATATTACTGGCAGTTTTGTTCTGTTAAGCCTGCCTTGTTTTGCTTTATGTTAACCAACATCAAAAAGGATATTTTACCTGGGAATCTGGATTCCTGACTCCTCTTAAAAAATCAGAATCCTTATAACCTGAGGTTTCCATTCCCACAAGGCAACCTGCAGCTCTCATGTGCTCTCAACTCCCCGAAGTCCCTACCCCTCACTCAATAAAGCCTACATATTTATACTGCTTGTGTGATGTATTTTGCTTTACTGATCCCTACAGGCATTCTATTTGAACCCTTAAACAAAAGCATGCACTGTGGGCTACCCAGGGCCTGAGTGGTTGTGACTGCAGTTTCTCTGGGCCTGTTTCCTAATCTGTTCCATTGGGCTCAATAAATCTCTGTTGATGGTCTTCTGTGATAGTTGTGACCCTCAATTAAGAAAATGCACATAAAAATACTTTGAAGTTCTACAAGTTAATCATATCCATGTACAAAAAATAGACATAGTTTGTCAACTAAAATTTTGAGTTCCCTCTGCTGAGAATAGTATTGGCATCATGGAAGGAATAAATAGAAGAAAGGAAACTATCTCTGGTCTGAGGCAGAAATATTCTATTTCATAGGCAGCTGGTGTCATGGGATGAGGCTGGTGTTGAGTTAGAAGAGCTGCACAGAAGTCCTGGAAGCTGTGCACAAATAATTGCACCTCCAGGAACCTCATGGCCCCATCTATAAAACGTGGAAGACAGGACCTGCCCTCTGAACTCACAGGTTTGTGGTCAGGATCAAATGAAATAAAGTATGTGAAAGTAATGAATAAGCTGTAAGACATTATCTTAATATAGGCAATAATTAGTACTTAGTGATAAAATATGAACGCATAAAATAAACTAAGAATGTTTACAAGCCTACTATTTACACATCTTAAGAGTTTGAAAAGGTTTTGAATTAAATCAGAGACAGCTTTTCGGAAGAGGAAATTTTGATTGAGTCATTTCTAGCTATGCAACTGAGAATGGGCCTATTTTGCTAATTAAAATAAGCTTGCTATTTGCACACCTTTGTTGTAAGAGGAATTGGGTATTTCACATTTTCTTCAGATTACTTACTTCAATATAATACATTGTATAAAGTTAAATTTAGAAAGAGTGCAAAAAGTAACGTGATGATTTTGTGACTAAAAAATCTCGGGATATTTATTAGAGCTGGAAGGAATCTTTGAGATGATATTTTACAAATCAGGAAGCAGAAGAACAGAGGGATTAAATGACTTGTGTAAATTCTCAGAGCTATGAAGATGCAGGGCTAGAACTCAAACCCAGGGGTTTGGACTCCAGTGTTCTTACTGGGGCACCGCATCAACGTGGGGGCAATTTCTGGCTAATGGTACTGAATTCAATCACTGGATGTTTAGATAATCAGATTAGGTTGGGAACGTAGGCGGAGGAAAGGAGACGTGTTGATAAGATCGCTGTGAATTAGAAAGCGGGTTTTGGGGAAACCTCAGCTCCTGTAAAGAAAAAAATCAATTGGCACCTTCCCGCATACATACTGGTAATCTCCTCCCCACACTACCCCTTCCGCCATTCTTTTAAAGCCCGGTTACTACCTTTACATTCTCAGACGGGTCAAACTTTTGCATGACCTTGCTGTCCCGGGACACTGGTGAGATTCCTTCTCTGATCAGCACGCTAGAGGAGGACAGCTCCTCCCGGATAATGAAAACTTTCCAAACTCACAATCAGAGCGAGAAAGAACGCGGCCACTGGAACAAAAGTTTCTACTGGAGGCCAAGGAATCACTCCTCCCCTCCTAATTCCTCCGACTTGAACTTTCTTTCCTGCTTTTCCACAGCCCCAAGGGACCTGTCCTGAGTTTTCTCTATTAAGAGGTTTAGGGCCTGGGACTTCCCTGGTAGCACAGTGGTTAAGTCCGCCTGCCAGTGCAGGGGACACGCGTTCGATCCCTAGTCTGGGAGGATCCCACATGCCGCGGAGCAACTAAGCCCCAGCGCCACAGCTTACTGAGCCTGCGCTCTGGAGCCCGCGAGCCACAACTACTGAAGCCCTCGCGCTCTAGGGCCTGTGCTTGGCAACAAGAGAAGCCACCGCAATGAGAAGCGCGAGCACCGCAGCCAAGAGTGCCCCCCCCCCCCCCAATCGCCACAACCAGAGAAAGCCCACGTGCAGCAACCAGGACCCAATTGCAGCCACAAATAAATGAATAAAATAAATAAATTAAAAAAAAAAGAGGTTTAGGGCCTGAACTCGGTCATTTTTCCAGGTGACTATCGCTGGGCTGCCTGTGGAACTTAATTTCTCTCCTCTCTACCAGTATCCAGTTTCCCTCTTCCCTTCTCGGTTCCGGAGGGGCAGAGGCATCGGCGCGTCCCGGGGCGTATCGCCCGCTTGGAATTCGGGCTCGGCGCCCGAGAGCAGCTTTGTGCGGAGGACGGCGGCTGGGCCGGGTCGCGAGTGCGGGCGCCGGCACTCCTGCAGTTGGCCGGAGTTCTCGTTGGCTTATGGAGACGGGTGTCTTTCGCCGGCCCACCCCGCCGCCCACAGCGCGCCCTGCCGCCTGGGGTGGGGGTGGGGGCGGGGCGGGGGCTTCGGAGGCCTGGAGGCAGGCTGAATGCGGGCGCCGTTAGAGTCGGGCTGCCTGGCTTTCTCCGCCCGGACCGCAGATGGCTGCGGGCCCCCCACTTCCACCAGCAGACCACCGCTGCCGCCACCGCCGCCTTCCCCAGCAGCGGCTGCCGGATGACAGCGCCGTCACTGGTTGGATTGGAGCTGGCGGCTCAGACGGGACACCCGGGGTAGGGAGTGGGGGAGGGAGGGTGCAGGAAAGAGGGAGGTCAGCGCTGGGCGGGCACTCGGGGAGCCCAGCGCTGCCCCCTCCAGCAGCAGGGGCAGCACAGCAGCGTCCACAGCCGCCGCCGCCGCCGCAGCGGCCCCAGCAGCGCGAGCGCGAGCCTCGCAGCGCGGCGCGGCAGAGAGCAGAGGGGCGGCGGCGCCGGCCCCAACCGAGCCGAGCCGAGCCGAGCGCGCAGCCGGGCTGCCGCCGCCGCCGCCGCCTCGCAGATGCCATCACAGCAACAAAGAGCTTGCTGAGCTGAGAGCCGCGGCGAGAGCTCGCCTGGAAGCCACGGCGCCGGCTCCCGGAGCTGGGCGGCAGCAGAACGAAACGCTCCGGGGGAGGGGAGGGGGCAGAAGATGGCCAAGAAGAGAAAGCCCCCCAGCATCAAGGGTGAGTTCTGCTCCATTCTCGCCTCGCCCCATCCCACCTCCCACTGCGGTCCGCTCCTCTGGCTGGCCTGTTTACACTCAGGCTCGGCCAAGTGAAAAGCTGCCTGCTGGGGAAGAGTTTTCCTTCTCCGGGAGGTGGGGAGACCTCAACACTGCTGCACCTCCCTTTGCCTCCGGGGAGACTCCGATAGGAGTTTGTCCCCTTTTTGTAACCCGGGGAAACCTGAAGACTCTCTCACCCCACCGCTTTCCTACTCCACAAGCTTGGGTATCTGTTGCACCTTACTCCCTCAGGGCAGTGGGGAGAGAGGCGACTCTCGGCTCCCAGGGTCTTAACCTTTTCGGAATCAGGCCGTGTGTGTGTGTGTGTGTGTGTGTGTGTGTGTGTGTAGAAAGAGTTAGTTTTTCATGGTCTCTGCTATTCCTTCCTTCCAACCTCCCTCCTCCCTCCGTCCTTTCATCCCAGGGTGACAAGTTCTGCATCCATTTTCCCAATCTCCATTCTCAGGAGGAGAGAGGAGCTGTCTGGTCCTTCTTTTCCCCGATGGTCAAGGGGACTCGCTACGGGCCGGGTCCCCGCAGCCTATTTCCCTCTTCCCGACCTGTCGAGGCGGGCAGTGACTCATGCTGAGCAGGGCCCCTGTTGCTCCTTTGGAACCAGGGCTTCTAAAGTTGGAAAGTTCCGGGGGGGGGGGCGGTGCGGGAGAGGCGCTGGCAGGGAGAACGAGGACGAGCTTGCTGCTGGGGTGACTTAAGGCATCGCGGCGTTGTCGGGAGCTGGACTCGGGAGGGAGCCTCCTGGGCGGCATCGGGCGGGGGGGCGGGGGGGCGGGGGGGTGCGGCCGTCCCCAGGACGCGCATAGCGCAGCGCGGCGCGCGGGGAGCAGGTGCAGCGGCCGCCGGCGGTCGCAGCGCGGACTCGCAGAGGTCGACGCTCGCCGGCTTCCTAGCGCTCCGGCTCTGCCGCTGGGGAGCCAGCAGTGGCCGAGAGGCTGTTTGCAGCACTGCAGAGAGGTGGAAGCCAGCTCGACACCATGCGCGGTGAGGAAGGCTGTGCCGGGGAACTGGACCTGAGCTTGGTGGGGAGGAGGAATGAGCGGCGTTTGAAGTTGGATTTCGACCCAATGGGCCTCATGGCCCGAGAGGCGGAGATTTATTGCTCCTTGGGGTTATATAAAATAGGACCACACTCTGAGATGCGAGGGGGTGTACTACTGAAAATATCGTCTTGGTTTACAGAGCGCGCCAGGCTTTGGCTGGCTTCTTGCTTTTTTCCCCGAAGTCTTGCTTGTGGGAGCTTAGCTCCACTCTAGAGGTCACTAGGGGGACACAACTTTATCTTGGTGCTTCAGCTTGCTTTTTAATTGCCCCGGAGTACTCAGATCACTTATTGGAAAGGGTTTCAAACCATGATCCTCAATCTTTTGGAAGATGTTACTACGAAACACCTGGGATTTTCTGCTAGGAACTATAATATATGTAAAATAATTTTATTACAGTGTATTTCCTTAAAATTAATACATCTCCTGTAAAATATAAGAGGCCTTAAACCTGATTTTTTCTCTCCCAATGAATTAGTACATGTTTATAGTGGTAGACGACTAAAGAAAGAATGAGAGAATATATTCATCTACCAACAGTTTCCTTATCATAATATCAAAGAATTAGTGTGAATCCAGATTGACAGGGTGCATTAGCTGCACTTTTGGTTCGCTCCTTTTTTATGGAACCATATGGCACCATGAATGAAACAGGAGGATTGGTTTTCAGCACTGCTGATGTGGCTGTCCATTGGCAGAAATACATTACATACCCACCCCGAACCTTGCAGATTGTAAATGGTCCGTGAAGAGTGGAAAAAATTTTCCAGTTTTCCCGTACATGCTACCTGGAGACAATCTTACCCTGAGATTAATCTTGGTAGAAGTGCAAAAAGATACAAACGAGACCAAATTAATGAGACGTGAACTAGTATAACAGTTTGATGAAACATATCTCATTACTAACCACACCCCCCCCCCCAAAAAAAACCACTAAGAAGTTTTTGATTTGTAAGCCAAGACAGGATTGTGTGTATTTTCTTAAATTTGACTTGACAGTGAAATAATTGAAGATCAGCAATTAATAGAGTTTTGTCATTTAAGTGTTAAGAGTTCTTCTGGAGGAGTTAATAACCAATCTTTCCTAGGAAATGGGGTCTCGAGAAATTTTATTGTAGTTCTTTAAAAATAAAGTTTTCTCATACTACATGTTTTATTTAAAAGTAATGTTATTTGGCTCTTATTGACTTATGTTTTTTTCTCTCTCGACTAATGTTGAGTTTCTTTCTTTTTTTAACCAGATTAGTTAATATTTCTTAGACGGAAAGATACCTTTAAAAAAATCCTTGGAGTTTCCCTTTAGCAAAGCACAATTAACTGTGATATTTTATAGATAACAAAAGCAAGCCCAGGAAGTTGGAATCCATTAACTTGTCTCAATTTTGCCTTTTAAGAGGAGAGCTCTACAAAAGCATCCAACTGCAGCCTTGCTGAACTGCTCTCAGACGTCTGCTTCTAAGCTACAACCGACTAATCTGGGACTGCCTGGTAGAAAACAAAATTGCTAAATGTTGGGGGTTTTTTGTTTGTTTTGTTTTTCTTTGGTGGGCTGGGGTGAACTTTGCTCTATAATAAACTATAGGTTTAGCAACATTCCAGGCTGTGTTGGTTATCCTTTTACGAGAGCTGTTTCTCTGCTTAGCTACATTGCATGCGGGGAGAGATCATTTGTTAGACCCCGTGACAGGCAAGTTGCTCATTGGCTTCTGAAATCCTAACAATAGATCCTACATATCTAGAACAGCTAGAAATTGGCCAAAGGGAAATGCGGTTTCTTAACATTGACAGAAGAATAAGATGAGTTGGCAGTATTTCTCAAGGGATACTAGCTTTCATTTGTGACACCTCATTAAAGGACAGCTTTTCAAAAAGGCAAATAGAATATTTATCAATCCAATATTTATAATGTTTTAATGAAAAGAAATGCTGTAGTCCATTATCAATAAATGTCATAGAATCACAAGTTAGTTACATTGGTTATAGTGCTATTAACACCCCCCCCCCCGCCCCCCGCCCCCGACTTCCAGTATTAGTCCAACAAGGATTTCTCACTCAGTTACTTAAGTTTAAAGGTTAAGTTATGCTTGGATTCATCTATTCATGCATTCATTCAGCAATATTTATTTGCCACTGAATATGTACTAGGTTCTGTGCAAAACATTAGGGATGCAGTGATGAACATGATAGACAGTGAAGGGTACATTGAAAGAGGGGGCTGGAAAGGCCAGGTAAACAAATACATAAATAAGAAAATTTCACAGTGATTAATGTCATGAATAAAATAAAACAGGATGATATGCTAGAAAGTGTGAGGTTACTTTAGGTTGTCTGAAGAGATGACATTTTAGTTGGGAACCAAATGATGAAGAGTAATTTGCATGCCAAGAACTGGAACATAGCACTGCAGGCCTTAAGGCAGGAATGAGCTTGCAGCTTGGCACGTTCAAATACAGAAGGATGGCCAGTTAGGCTGGAGTGTAGTGGGTGAGGTAGAGACGGGTAGGGAGAGGCCGGGGTTTTTTTTTGACCCTAAACAGGAGTGTAGATTTTATTTTAAGTTCAGTGAGAAGCCAATTGGATACTCATTAGATGTTTAGGGTTACATTCCTATCCTTGAGGATGATTTCAGGGAGAGCAGCTTTCCTACATCAACTCCCTAGGCCAAGTAAAGCTACCTAATGGACCTCATTTTTCTAAAAGGTCTAGTTCTATTGAAGCATTCCTTCATATTATTCACCAAAATACCTGCAATATTTTGGGCTGGGATGTTGATAGCATTTCTAGGAATCTCTGCTTAAGAAAACAATTCTAAAGAGAATGAGGACTAATTCAACATTTTAGTAAAGATTCTTAGGGTGGCCATCCTCCCCATTCCCCCTGCCAGCAAGCCTCCCAAAGCAAGCAAATCTTAGGAAAAACATATTGTAATGGTAGAAGGGAGGGGTATAAAGAGTCTGGAACATTACTGTGCAGTAGGCGGAATGTGGAAGGCAGCACGAGGGCCTCCTAGGTAACGGAAAGGGGTCCATGAAAGAGGAGTGATGCTGGGAGAGGGGATGTGAGAAAGCCTCTAAGACAACATCAGCCAATTCATGATTTTGCCAAGAGAAGCGGAAGCCTGATGTGAGAGTGTTCTAAGAGAAACACTCTAATTCAAACACAAAGGAAGTTCAAATCAGGGTACCTTTATGCTCTTGACTGATTTTTACTTGTGAAGCATTTATAACAATAAAAGCACACAGGCTTTTAGAAGATCTCTTTGATTTTACTTATTCATTATTAGGTTGTTCTTATGGATTATAAACCTCACAGATGAAAACGCCTGAAAAAAATTAATGATAAAAACTGCCATTTGTTGGAGGTAGCTGCTTAACATCTAGTTAGCAGGCAAATTACACTCTTGAGTTTCTGTCTTGCTGTGGAGATGTTGGCAGGGGGCGAAATGGGGTCTGTGGGATGATTTTCTGCCCCCTAAGCATTTGTGCCTAGAAGGTGCCATGATATTTAGGGGAGATGTAAATAATAATTTTAAAGCCCTCCACTGCCTCTCCCACCTCCAAACTGTCTACTTCTTTGCCAGCGATTAATAATAAAAAATATATTAAGAATTTTTGTAGCTTCAGGACTTTGTGTAGTCCCCTCCCCCTCTTTCTTTGTACTCTAAGGGACTCTGTTGAGGCTAGCAAGAATGGTAGTACTTCAGGGATTATGTGACTAAAAATGGATCTGGGCCTTAGTGATACTGTAACACAATGTGTTTATGACATCAGAGTTTTTTCATAGCACTGAGAGTCATAGTATGTTAGAAGGAAGCCTCAATGTTTATAGCGTTTGTGGAGCAATGCTATAGGAAGAGGTGAGTGATGCTGCGAAATATGAATAGTCTATAAGGAATTTGGTCAAGTTTATTATTTGTAAATATATATTATATATAAGTCAAGATATGTCTATATATATATAGACATATATGTAGAGAGAGACACGTATACAGACATATCTTGATATATATTTAAACTAGAGCTCAGCTCCCAATTTATATTCAGATTTCACTATACATGTGAGTGTGATCATATCTGCATTTTACCTATAAGGAAACTGAGACACAAAGACATTAGGTGCTTTCTTGAGGTCTAAGAATAAATTATGTACTGTGGATAAAGGCATAACCAAGCCCCATGACTGTCTCCCCTTTGCCTACATTCAGCATTTTAATATCTGTTCACTTTCCTCAAGGTCTATCAAGTCTAACGTGGAAAGGTAGATAAACTTTTTTTTCCTGCTGAATCAAGAGGATGATATACTTTCCTCAGAAGTGTCACAACTTTATTGTTTGTGATCCACTTTTAAAATTAGAAATACATTGCTAACAAAAAGCAGGCTAGCTGCTCACAGATGCTAAGGTGATATTGTACAGAGGTTTTAGGGCTCTCTAGAGATGGGGAGGCAAGACAAGGTGAACAAATGTTCTCATTTTTTGAAGTGGTGTAAGTGGGAAAAGATGGCATCTGGGTCACCTCTGAGGTAGATTCAAATTATTTTGCCGTTCACATGGTAAGCCATTTGACTGCTGTGGTAGCCTGCCTTTAAGATGGCTTCAATGTTCTTTGCCTACTGGTGTTCACACCCTTACATACTCCACTCCCACACTGAATTGGGGCTGACCTGTGTGACCTGTAGAGTATGGTGGAAGGCTATGTTGTACGTAAAGGCATTGTGGCTTCTGCCTTGCTCTTGTACATCTGCTGCTCTCTTATATTGCTTACTTTTGGGAAAACACTCAAGCATTCCTGTGGAGAGGCCCATGTGGGAAGGAACTGAGGCCTCCCGCTAAGAGCCAGCTCCAGCTTGCCAGCCTTGTGTGTGATCTACCTTAGAAACAGACGCTCTAGCCCAGCTAAGCCTTCAGGTTGCTGAAGACCTTGACAAGGGCAGTTGGACTAGGTTAAAGAGAGAATGGGAGGAGGAGAATTAGAGACAGCAGAGTCAACTCTTTTGAGGGTTTTTTTTTCCAAAGGGAGCAAAGCGATGGTGCTGTGGCTGCGAGCAGGTGTAGTCATTGAAAAAAAAATTTTTTTTAAGATGGGCAAAATAATGGCAGTTTTCGTTCCTTGTTTTTGGTCACCATTTGCTTCGTGAGGTGGTCTTTAACCTCTCTTTCAGTATTTTAGATTTTGGCTGCTTTCTAGAACAGTTTCCTGGGGACGTAAGGAGGAATTAGTGTGCAATGATTTTATGTCAGTTATAAGGCTGTTTCTTTTTTGTCTTTATTTTATTTCTCTAAATATATTCTCTTTAATGGATTTCCTGACAAAATATTTAATAAAATATACCACAATAGGAGAAAGTTCCCATGAGAGGACATTTTGCCAGTCATCATGTTGCTGACTATAGCAGTCCATTCTGTCAGCTAGAAAGCTCGGAAGGGACTAAAGAAAAGTTTAAAATATTTTGTGTAGGGGCTGGCCTAGTGGTTCTTGACCAGAGGCAATTTTGCAGCGTCTGAAGACATTTTTGATTGTCATTACTGGGGTGATGCTATTGGTTTCTAGAGGGTGCTGCTTAACATTCTCTAGTGTCCAGGATGGCCCACACAACAAAGAATTATCTGGTTCAAATTGTCAGTAGTGCCGAGGTTGAGAAATTCTGGGCTAGCCCCAGCATTTTTTTATTCTTCCAGAGAGAAGCTAGGAACCCAAAAGAGGCAGCTTTACCTATCCCATTGTTCTACGTTTAGACGGAGGCACAGCCTTTTAACAAATAATTAGGGTTCAAAATAAAGACAGTTCCTTTGTTTGCCTTTGCTTTCTCTCCCCACTCCCTTCTCCTCCCTTCTGTTGGTTCCCGTCATATGTTACTGTGTTTATAAACTTGGGTTGTTTCCCATGAGGGCAACATGACATTAGAGGGACATTAAAGTCATGGTAAAAAATCCCTAGTTCAGTTGGAGAACCACAATGTCACTTTGCTGATTCCTATTCTGCATCTGTCTGACAATTTTGTGAAAGAAAAGATCAAGAATAGGATGATTTGTTATGTTCTAGCTCTTTAATGAGAAAGGATGGGTGGCCTCCCAGCTATCTTTTCTGTGGCTTCTCTTGGCCATTAGGACTTCAGAGGAGAGCTGCACTCTTAATAGCTCTACTGTCAAGGTGTGTGTTACCTGACAAGGAAGACTCCGAACAAAGTCAGGAATGGTCCTAAGTACTTGTTGAGTGACAATTTTCCTGTAGGGTGAAAAATTTTAAATCCAGTTTGATAAAAAGCAATTCAAAATTTATGTATTTAAAAAACTTGAAGGACAGGTTCTTTATGTACATTTTGTAGTTCATTGGATTGTGTTTCACTGTCCAAATCCAGAGACAAAAATAAGATTTTTAAATTGACATTAAAATTTTATAAAAAGTGTATTATCACTCTAGGTTTGCCTTACAAAAAAATTCAAAAGTCATTTTCAAATTAGCCTATGATTATATACATTTTGTAAGTATTAGTTTAAAAATATCGAGTTATAAAATGAGAAAAAACTACAAAAGCTACTTAATAGACATTCATACTTCACAAATTCTGGTATTAACAGTATCTTTCACTTTGAGTTAAGCTCTTTTTTTCTTTTTAGCCACTGTTCTCATCCTCTTATTCACACTTATTTTGTTTGGCTGCACAAAAATGTCATCACATTCTTCTCCCATGGCAGTGACGTTGATTCTGCTGATTTAACACCTTTACTGTAGTGAAAGAATATCTGTGACTAAACAAGAACCATTATGTTGTTTAAAAGAATCTTTGGTCATAAATAAATGTGTCCAGGGATATCTTAGCTATGTGAGGTAGGACAGACTTGAAGTTATAAAGAATAGCATTGGAATCCATCCCTTCCCTTATCCTTGTTAACCATTAAGAAAGTCTTACATTAAAAGGTATACTTTGTAAAACTTTATGGTAATTCTGCATTGAATAATTATCACACTTCTCACATATAAACTTTATTTAGTAATCTATAGAAACAACACAAAGACAAAAAGACATAGGCTTCACATGCCTAATTCTAAGGTCAAGACTGGTTATGTTTTAACCTCTGTAAATTCTCACTGCCTGATTCTGAATCAATGCCTTAAGTATGATGAAGAATAAGCAAATTAATAGATTATACATAAGTTTATATGGGTCAAGAGAGGCATGTAACCTATTTAAACTATTTGGTAAACAAACCATTCTCAAGTTTTTGGCAGCATTAAATGGTAGAAAAGTATATTAATTAGAAATAACTTACTAAAACAAGCCTTTGAGGAATTTTAATGGTAATATTTGGTAATATTAATAAATGGTAATATTTTTAGCTCATTGCTTTTCAATATCTTTTGAATATTTAGAACATTCATGAATCTAGACTTCTTTTCATTCAGTTGGTCCTATTTAGTGTGGTTTTATGCTGCATCTTGTATTTCTGAAAACTGGGTTTTTGTCTGTATTGAGGCTGAAGAACCTTGAGAACTGCCACTGGCAAACCCGCGGCTCAGAAATCATCAAGAAGACCATTGGGGTGGGAAGGAGGTTAGATTGTGTCCTTGAGTAACTTTAGGGGGGGCGCTCTTTATGAGGGATTTCCTGAATAAACACGTAGTCTTTTCATTCCTTTAGATATGCTAAAATTTTTCTTGTAATCAAGAAAAAGCTATCTTGAGATAGCTCTTTAGTTAGGTCGTTATTTTGGCCACGTAGAAGTGCTTTTGCTGATTTGTGTTTGGCTGTCGTAATGCTGACTGGCATTGAGAAACTTGACATCATATTAAGTTCAAGGATGTTATTTCTCATGCTGATCGATATTTTATGACGTATCTGCATTATGAGTACCTGATGAAGATGTTTCTCTGAAATGTCACTAGCTAACAATAGACAAAGTAAGTCATGAAATTCATTGAGTTTCCCAATGTTCGGTAGCTAATGAGTTTCCCAATGTTAGGTAGCTAATGAGTTAGGTAGCTAATGAGTTTCCCAATGTTAGGTAGTCATGAAACTCATTGAGTTTCCCAATGTTAGGTAGACAGTTAGGAAGCTCAAAATTGGAATGAGCCCACTTCTTTCATAAGACTATGGGATCATAAATTATGCATCTGTGGATTAATTTTGTTTTTCATACCCTTATTCTTCTTTCCTCTCGTCTCTCTTTATACACTTTGTTTTGTTGAATTGTATGTAGTTTTATAAACTACTTTAAATCTTCTTAGAAACAAGATGAATTGTAAACAAATTAATATTGGCTAAGACTAAACTTATAGAAATTAAATAATCTACTCAAAGTTATAAACTAGTAATTTGCAGAGCGTGCATTTAAACCTAGATGTAGCCCCAATCATTCTATTTTTTTTTTTTTAACGTACAATAGAACATTGAAACAAAGGATCCTATTTTCCTAACCCAACTTCTCATTTGCAGGTTACCACTAGTTTTTGTTCATATATAATTTTCCATAGTTGAGATTTTATTTAACGTCACCTTTATCCACCTGTTGCACAAGTGGAGAATCTGGAGTTATCCTTGACTCTCTTTTACAGGCCTCTGCTCAACCCTGAATAAGTCGGTCATTACTATTGATCCTAATCTTAACCGCCACTGCCACAGATATAATTCAGCACTCATCATGTCTAGTATGGATTAGAACCACCTATACACTAAAGGGTCTCTTTGCATTAGGCCTAAATCACCTCTAATTTATTTTTCACACTGTTGCAAATATGATACTCCCGACAGGCAAATCTGATCATTTCACAATCCTAAAATAAAGTAATGGCTCTCCATTAACTCTACCCAGGATAAAAATCAAAATTCCATAGCAAGGTATACCAGACTTTCTAGGATCTGACCCATGGTTACCCTTCCTGCTTTATCTCTCACCTCTTCTCACATCCATCCTAAACTTAATGACCCTACCATTCCAATACTGGGGACCACACACATTCTTTTATGCTCCTCTGCCTTTGTGATGCCGTGTGTGTGTGTGTGTGTGTGTGTGTGTGTGTGTGTGTGTGTGTGTAATGCTGAAAATTCCTTTTTATCCTTCAAACCTCAGCACAAATGTCCCTACTTTCTTTTTCAAACTTTCATCACCATCTTCCCCTCTGACACTCCCTACGAGCACAGTTAAGTTCTTCCTCTTTGATGCTCCCGTTACATCTTCCACATACATCTATTAGTGCCCCTATATTGATTTAAAATGTTGAGTTTACTTGTCCATCTCGTTTCTCAGTCCTCCTGTGGGTCTTTAGTCCTACCACTGCCCTGAAGCAAAAGGAGCGAGAAGCCTGACAGGAAATCAGTCAGTGGCTTAACATCCCAGGGTCAAAGTATCACTGTAGTTTACTCCGCCTCCCATTGTTCTGGTGAATTATAGTTCAGCTTTAGGACAGCCAGTCTATGCTTCATGCCTGAGAGAACAGTGCCCTATGCCCAAGCCAGTCTGCTAGAAACTTTCTGTTTTTTTCCTAGGACTGCTTCCAATTTTTCTGCATCCTGGATTAATTTTCCTGGATCAAACCTGGCTCTGTGTAGGCTGTCATGTGTCTGGAGTTGGACCTGAGTTTAATGGGATTGAGGCAAGGGGGGTTTGCCATGTGCCTATTTGTTGTCCTCTCCTGTAGGTCTCTTCATAGATACCTACCACTAGGCTATGAGCGCCTTGAGGGTCCTGATTGTGTGATATTTATCCTTTAATCCAAAATGTCTAGTATAAATGAATATATTATTGAATGAATCAAGCATATATATTTCTATATTTTTATTCATTCTCTATAATTTTAATGTTTGATAATATTTAATTGCATTGCTTTAATTTAACTAGCATAACTGACTGAATTTTCTGGGTTTTCTTTGCAAATATAATGGTGTAATGAGCATTTGTGTGTATATGTTTACTGTGTTGAACTACCTCTTTAGGTTAAAGAGCCTCAGTAGATCTGAGTCTAAAAGTTAAGTGTGGCCCATGAAAGAGGAAGTAAATTTGTTATTAGTATATCCAGGGACTTGGACTGATTGGATATTAGAAGATTTGAGGTTAGCTCTAACTCATAATAGTACTGTCTTGTAATAACATTATAAATTCTCAGAAAGTTAGCTATAAAGTTAAATCTTGGGTCAGATATGTAATAATTGCTCGAGTTCTAAGAAAAAAGGTACCGAAGTGATACTAAATTATCTTCCTTTAACTGGAAATCCTAAGGTCTATATTTCAAGTATTCATTTTTCTGTTCTATTCTTTCTTTATTGATGGTACATTTTCACATGAATATGAAATTAAGCTGTAAACATCTTGAAAGTAGAGACTACTAAATCTTTCTCTTGGTGCCTAGCACTTAGTAAGTGTTCAATAATAATTTGTCAAATGAATATATGGGTGAAATTTAAGATGCAGTTCTTCTAAAATTAAGCACATGAGTCGAAGAATATACTGGTGCGCTCCCCTGAACTGAAACCCATAAACCCATAGATATAGCTTAGAGCAGGTATTGCTTCTTCCTGTAGTAGGAAGAGTTCCCAGACCATATCTTAGTAATCTATAACATGAATATATTTCTGGATAATCAGGAATTGACTATTACTGTTTGTCTTACTTCAAAATTTCAAGTAGGGAAAGGCTCAACTCATTGAATGTCTTTTATTATAGAAAAATGTTGGTTCCATGATCCACAGGGAACAAGTAACTTATGGGTCAGAGCCTTTGAGATGCTTTTGAAATATTGACATCTGGTATGCTTGGACAGGAAAATTCTGATTGAAAAATGTAGACAATGGGATGGGTGGTGAGTAAAGTTTGAAAGGCTGCCTTTAGGCAGTGTTTTTTCCAGAGGATACATCACTCTCACCTAGAAATAGTCTTTAGTTAGTTCCTAATAAATGACTTTTCTACATTCAGAATCTTTAAATCTCACTGCTCTAGAATTGCATACCTGGAAAGATATTTTCTCTTTCCTCCCTCCCTTCCTCCCTTCCTCCCTCCCTCCCTTCCTTCCTTTGTTATAAGTATTTTCTTATTTTGGGTTAGTCTTGTTTAACAAAAAGTAATTTATTAAAGATGATTTTATTAAAAACTGCTGATATTTAATATCAAATATAATTGTAAGGATTGGCAAATGAATTTATATATTTGTGTTCACTTTATATGTTTCACTGAAATTTGGGGCAAAATATTATACCTTGAAAAACCAGCTTGTTAGGTTATTATTAAAACTGTGAGTTTAATAATCTTTTTTACTAAAGTGATTTAAAAGAAAAAGGTACCATAGTCCCTCTACCTGTTTCTGTTGCATTACAACTTTCTTCCAAGGTATAAAACCTTTATAATTGTTAACTCAGTAATCTTCAAGAGGTAGGGAAGGTTTGCAGATGTAATTTTTCTCATTTCTAAAGATGAGGAAACATAGAGTCTTTGTTGCTTACTGTCAATTTACATATCACTTGATCATTTCATTATAATTTTTTGGCTGTGCTGAGCAGCTTGCGGGATCTCAGTTCCCTCACCAGGGATTGAACCTGGACCAGGGCAGTGAAAGTGCCGGATCCTAACCACTAGACCACCAGGGAATTCCCATTTCATTACAATTTTGAATGTCATTTTACACTTGACATATGGACACTTTTAAAAGATTGACCTATTAATGAAATACTATTAAGACTGAAATTCAGCTTTTCTAACCTTTAGTCCTATTATTTTTCTACCCTGGGCAGTCAGGTATTATGCTACAAGATGAGAAAAATTCTATCTTTTAACATTTCTTTTCATTTGGAGACACTAATGACATTTGGATATGGCTTAGAAGACCCTGATGCTGTATTTAAACATGTTCTTTTTTTCCCCTTTTGGAACTTTATTTTATTTCAATTTCTCAAAAGCTGATATATTTCCATCTATGATGTCAGTTTTTCTTACCTTTCATATTGATTGTGAAATTTGTGCGACTGGGGTTCAGTTTAAAAAAAAAAATAATGTAACTTGAAATAGTCATCCTTATAAAAGTCTAAAATGCTGAGATATTGAATAGTTTCCAACCAATTTCTGATTAGCAAGCTGTGATATGTAGTTAGAAGTCATTAGAGTTAAAACTATGAGTTAAAGCTCTATGTTATATATGTTAAAAGTGGAAGAGACTTTATTTTTTATTTATTTATTTTTTTTTAAAGATTTATTTATTGATTTATTGATTGATTGATTGATTGCTATTTTGGGTCTTCGTTTCTGTGCTAGGGCTTTCTCTAGTCGCGGCAAGCGGGGGCCACTCTTCATCGCGGTGCGCGGGCCTCTCACTATCGCGGCCTCTCTTGTTGTGGAGCACAGGCTCCAGACGCGCAGGCTCAGTAATTGTGGCTCACGGGCCTAGTTGCTCCGCGGCATGTGGGATCTTCCCAGACCAGGGCTCGAACCTGTGTCCCCTGCATTGGCAGGCGGATTCTCAACCACTGTGCCACCAGGGAAGCCCTGGAAGAGACTTTAGAAATGGTTTAGCTTACTTCCTTTTGCAGATGAGTAAACTTAGGCTCAGGGAGGTTAAATTACTTTTCCACAGTTACACAGCCAGAAATTGGGCAAGCTTGGATTGAAATTCGGATCTGGCTTTTGGTCCGATGTTGCTTTTCACCACATGCTCTCAAATTGGCTCTATTGTCTATGGATAGCATGGCAGATGGAGCAACAGAGGTCTTCCGTTTATGACCTGGAATTAGAGTATTGTCTTGAGTGTGAGTGGTGTATGTGTGTGCGCACATGTGCAGTTCCTTCAAACTTAGTGTTAATAGAAGAAAGTGCTTTAATTTTTCTTACTTATGCCTTGAGTCTCAACTTGAAACTGTGTCTGACAGTCCTCCTTGTCAGTACTTACGTGTTCTTATACCTCCTTGGGGTTTCACGTGTTACAGCATTTATCAAACTGTATTTTAATTGCACGTATATCTGTCTTTCTTCCCCACTAGACAGTAAATATCATGCCTTGTTCACAGGTGTACCTTTGATGGCGGTTAGCACAATGCCTTGCTCGCACTTAGTGCTCCACAATTATTTGTTGAGGAAGTAAATGAATAAATATTTTAAAAAAAGGAAACATTATGGAGTAGGTATAGGGATTGGATATCCTACTGTAGAAAGTACAACCTCATATCTCAATTCCGTTTCCTATCATGCTTGGTCACATGTTCGCAAAATGAATATTCTTAACATTTTTAACAATATCTTCCCAGAGCCTACCCCCTTTCTTTTTTTCTGGACTTTGAGGCCAGAAATATGTGTTCAAATCCCACCTCTGTGATCTTGGGCAGGTTACTTAACCTTTTTGAACTTCACTTTCCTTATCTGCAAAACAGAGACAATATCTTACCTTATAAGTAAGTACCTTACAGGACTATTGTGAGGATTAAATAACATAACAAACGGCAAAGTATATACCATCATGTTTGTGTAGTAGTTATTGAATAAATGCTCATTTCATTCCCTTTTCCCTTTTCCTTCTTCACTCTCTCCTTCCTTCCTTCCTCTCTCCCTCCTTCCCTCCCTCCCTTCCTTCTTTCTCCTACTTTCCCTTTTCTGGAAATGAGAACTACAGAAAGTTAGAAGCATAGTCAAAGCTTTTTCTTACAGCAAAGGTGCTCTACCCAGTAAATCACCCTCAGCCTCAAGCTTGCCTCCAGGTCAGCCTCTGTTTTCTCACACTTCTTTTTCTCTGCCGCATTTGTATCTACAGCTGACCAGGTTTACCTTCTGTTTCCCACGTTGGCGTGCCTGAAATCAATTATTCTGCCATATTGGTCAACATGCATTTGGTAGCAAGGTAGCAGAAAAGAGAGTGGGTACAGACAGGGAAATCCGGGAGTGCCCGAGACAGTAAAAACACCAAGAGTTTGTGCAGATTGCAGATGGTTGTTCCAGGAGCAGAGTCTTTGGAATGACATTCAGGGCTCGTTTAAAAAGAAGGGGAAGGTCACAGCTGTTTGTTTTTCTTGCTCCTGACTGTTAAGGATGCTGCTTCATTATCTTCCCATCAGATTATTTTGCAAAATATTTCTAACCAAGATTAGAATTAATATTTAAACAGGCCTAGTCTGAAAAAGAAGAGCTGAGCCACGTAACTGAATGAAGGAAAATGATAAAAATAAGTTAAATTATTATCAAAACAATATCTGAAGGAGAGAGTTCTCCTGACACAGGCAATCTTGTGTAGGCACGGAAAGTGAGCTATCAAGAGCAATCCGTGGTTGAATAGCTACTGGTGAGGTTCAGATTAGATAACGGATCAGCTGGCCCAGAGTTAAGAAGGTCTTCAAGAGTGTCTGGTTCAGAGTGAGACTGTATGTTATTTCTAATCCCACTAACTAGCTGAGTGACCTTGAGCCCTAGGTTGCAAAATGCTGTCTGTGAAACAGTTATCTCCTTGTAAATTGTTGCTATTGATGTTCTTTCTCTGGTTTAAGGCCAAACTTCTGTTTAGGAGGGTGGTGGGAGAATTTAGGAGCCCTGCTTAATCAGCTCACTTGGATTCCTCTAATGCTGAGTTTCTCAATGTAGCCACTTTTGACATTTGGGGCTGGATAATTCTTTGTTATGGAGGCTGCCCTGGGCACTGTAGGATGTTTAGCAGCATCCTGAACCCTACCCACTAAAGGATAGTAGGATCTTCTCCAGTTGTGATAGACAAAAATGTCTCCTAACATAGCCAGATGTCTTCTGGAGGTACTTCCTCCCCCTTTTTGAGAACCACTGCTCTGATGAAAGAGAGGTGAAAAGGAGATGGTTGTCTATATACCTCTAGACTTTCCCATGAAAGTCCATGGAATTACCATGAGAGTTAAAAAAAATAAATAAAATTTATTCCAAACTGAGTTTTCGACCATTTTGTTGAATGTCTGCCAGCACTGTGTTAGGCTCTGTGGGTACATAGGTAAGTAGGACTTGGTCTCTAACTTCGTGGAGCTTGCTTTCTACTAAAGGGAGGAAGTAATGCGTTACCAGTTCATTTCCATACAAAAGTGTTAACTGCAGTGATACATCTCAACTCAATAAAAGGTGCAATGGGATATACCTTCCCATCCCCACCGCCACCCCCACCCCCCCAGGGGAAAGTTGTCAGTTAAGGCTTCATTGAGAAAGTAGTAACCATATGACACTATATTTCAAGTCATCCAACAAAATCAATCTCACTGACATCTAAACTATAACATTTTGATACTGTATTTTCTGCCTATTGTTTCTTTTTATTTCATATGTACAGCATTTTTAAGATATGATTAATGTTTCTCTAATGCAGTGTTTCCTGGAATTTTATCCTTGGGCCAGCATCATCAGCATCACCTAGGAATTTGCTAGAAATGCAAATTCTTAGGCTCTGCCTCAGACCTACTGAATCAGAAATTCTGGGGATAGGGCTCAGCGATCTGTTTTTACAAGTTTCCCACCCCTCATTAAAATCATGCTGAAGTTTGAGAACCACCACTTTAATAATTCACTGATTATTATTATTGTTATTATTTTTTTGGCTGCGCCATGCGGCTTGTGGAATCTTAGTTCCCCGACCAGGGATCGAACCTGGGGCCCGGTAGTGAAAGTGCCAAGTCCTAAACACTGGCCCGCCAGGGAATTCCCCTTGGATTATTTCTTAAACGTGTCTTATAAAATAACTTTTATAAATATATATAAGATAATATTTTAAACAAGCAGGATATTATCTACATACTTACATGAATTAAGCATGTACTCAGTACCTTTATACATGATCTCATTTAATCCCAATAACAGCCCTAAGAGGGAGCTTAGTATATAGTTCTCAGACCTGGGGTAGTTTCCAAATACCTGTGAAGCTTAAATGCATTTGTTCAGGTCTTGTCTCAGACCTACTGAATCAGAAATTACTGTACAGGGTTTCTAATATGTACTGTGATTGAGAATCACTGAAGTATTTGTATATTTTACATACATGACTGGGGGTTCTGACATAGGAAGAGGCTGAACAAATATTTCATTATTTGCTCAGCAAATACGTATTGACATTGAATGATTTCTGAGACTGTCTGACTTCAAGGACTGTGCTCCTAATCATTCAGGTAAATTCTATTTATGGGATCTATCAGAAAAAAAATGCTTTTTTAAAGATAGAGAAAGCTAGTATTTGCAAGGTGATTTACAGTTCCTTTACTAAGCGTACAACTTTGCTATGTTATTATCATTGCTGTTCTACAAATTAGGAAACCAAGGCTGAGTAAGATTAAGTGATTTGCCAAAAATTACTCAGCCAGCAAGACCTAGGGCCAAGAGTGTGGATCTAGGTTTTTCAACTCTGAACGTTAGCTTTTCTCATGATTACTTAACTGTATATTTATGAATAGAATTAGAGTATGGAAGCTAGTTATGTGACATTGCAGGATTACTTACCTTATTGATAATTAAATTTACTTAGAAATTGTAGAAAAAACAAAGCTAACATAGTATCTGTGGTTGGATTTCATTTTCCTAAAGCTTAAAGAAAGTGTCAATGAATTATCCATCTTCTAAATGTGAGGACTCTAGCTTTTCTAATTAATAGATATACTGATAGTGTCCTAATTCATTCCTAATTCAGAATACGTTTACCAATTTTACTATGATACGGGTTTTATATTCTAGTGTAATCTGGCACCTGGACTAGTTTGCTAGCGTGGCAACTGAAGCAGCTAGATTTATTTACCCCAGGAAGAATGCCATTAGGATAATATGCTGCTCTTGCTGTCATAACCCTTTTAATTACCTTTGCTTATGCCCTTTCCACCTAGGCTGGACCACAGGTGAAGCTCAATAAAAGAACAGTTTCATTCTAAAGGAACAGAGCCATTAGGGTGAGGGCCTTCGGCTCTTTATTTTGGATTTCTCCTTTGGGGTAGTTGGATGGCAATACAGAAAGACAAATAACTTCTCATTAAAAGAGCTTTATTCAAAAGTCGTCTTACATCTGTAACAACATATGGAATGGAAGATGTCCTGTTGTCTTAAAATCTGAGACCTCAAAGCTTAGGACATTAGGTGACAATTACTTCTACACTTCAAAGAGAGGTGCTAGACACAGCCCCACAGGAATTACTGAAAGTTGGTCAGATCACCAGTACTGTCCCCTGCCTCTGGTCTATTTAGGGGAGGTGAGATTCGATTAAGATTTTTTGAAAGGAATTCATAGGGGTAGAAAACAATGTGGCATTTCTTTGTCTTCTTTTACAGGGAAGGAAGAGAGATGCTTCCCTCACCCTTAACTCAATTGTTGGGGAGCCCACAAGTACTGCTTATAAAAGTTAGAGTTGTCTATGAAATGGTGAATTGGCGTCTCAGCCACGGGCCAGTTGCTTTTGCAAAATGTCAGAATCTAGCAGGCTTTTCCCATGCCTCTCCGGAAGCAGAGTGTGAGCATTTTCTTGAGAGAGCCTGATGTGTGGACCCCCATAATTTGGAGCAAAGTGTGATAAGAACCGATCCCTTCTGCTCCTCTGGGGAAGACAAAAAAGAAGCTAAGTGGAGCTGCCCTTGACAGCAGGGCAAGGAGGAAGGGGTCAGCAGTTTGTCAAGCTGCACTTCCATTGTAATTCCTGGGAACCACGTGGACCCTATGAAAAAGGGCTGCCTACTAGAGCCTGAGAGCCAGTAATGATGATTACACCTGGTTAGTTGAAGCGTTTACTGTCTATTGCAGGAAACACGTAGGTCATAGGACCTTGCTGAAGGGCTCCCCCAGATCCACAGATATGTCTTGTGAGGTCCAATATTTGGAAGCCCGCCATGCAGAGTACATTTCATAGTCAAATGAGAATTATAAAGAAGACTTCCGATTTTTGATCCCTGCCATTTCCCAGGATCCAGAAATTCCCCGTGATCCAGAAATGCGAAGGGCAAATATGGGGGTGGGGAGGGAAGAAAGGAGCATGAAAGAACAAAGCAGAGCCCTCCTCCATATCTTGCTACTGCTTCTCCTCTTCCCACACACCAGGAGTCATTCCTGAACTGGCGGGAGGGGAAAAGCTCTAAATCGAATGTAAGATTTATGCTTTGATTTAGACGAGACTGAACGTTTTAATACCTGATGGCAAAACTGTTTTGAGAAGAAATCTGAAAGAGATGCTGTCAATGATAGAGGAGGGGAGACCTGACAGAATGTTTAATGAAGTGATAGGAGAAAAATGAAGCTCTTTCCTGATTGTTACTGAGTCCAGTTCAAGCAATAATGAATAATAAAGGTTCCAGTTTCTTTAACAGATAAATTGTGAGGAAAAGAAAAAGATGGAAGCAGATTCTGCTGTTTGAATTATAAACGATTTAGAATACTGTACAGGAATGCTTTTTTATATAAATGAAGCTAAATTAGATCATTTTTATGATACCTTCAAACTTTAAAAATCTATACCTTTTGCGGGGGGTTGTGTGCCTTTTTAGTAAGCTGTGGCCAAGAATAATTTGTCAGCTCTCAATATGCTTTTGTACATAACTGGGGCTCAAATATTATTTTTGGAATACTGTCTAAATTTCCCACACCACCATATCCATATATGTCATTTTTATGAGTTTATGATAGGAGAGTTTTCATTATAATTCTGAAATTACATTCTTCACTGTTGACAGTGCAGCTTTTAAATCGTTGGTCCTAATAGTGGTATTAACTAGCTGGCATTTTTATTATTTTATGCCAGTAGATCAAACCTTTTGAATGTAGGCTAGTTCAGTTAGCTAGCTCCATCATTTCTTTAAAGCCAAGATACAATGTGGAACAATTTTAACAGGTAGACTCCATGATCAGTTTTTAGACAATGAGCTTTAGTTTTTTATAAAGCTTGATTATATATTGTAACATAAGTGCTAGATCTTCCACCATTTCTATTTATTTATTTATAAACATTTTTATTTTATATTGGAGTATAGTTCATTTACAATGTTGTGTTAGTTTCAGGTGTACAGCAAAGTGATTTCTCCTGCCATTTAAAAAAAAGCCTTTGTCTACTAGGGCTAATGGTCCTTGACTCTCTTTAGGTAATGAAAGAATTATATCACTGGAGTCATTATGTGTTGAATTTGGCTATTTTCATCAGCCTTCAGGGGCTGGCCTGTATGGGTTTTTTTAAGATTTTTTAAAAAAATTTACTTATTTATTTTTGGCTGCGTTGGGTGTTCGTTTCTGTGCGCGGGCTTTCTCTAGTTGCGGCGAGCGGGGGCCACTCTTCATCGCGGTGCGCGGGCCTCTCACTGTCGCGGCCTCTCTTGTTGCGGAGCACAGGCTCCAGACGCGCAGACTCAGCACTTGTGGCTCACGGGTCCAGTTGCTCCGCGGCATGTGGGATCCTCCCAGACCAGGGCTCGAACCCGTGTTCCCTGCATTGGCAGGCAGACTCTCAACCACTGCGCCACCAGGGAAGCCCTCTACTATTTTTTTAATTCAAGTATAGTTGATTTGCATTGTTTCAGGTGTACAGCAAAGTGATTCAGTTATATATATACATATATAATTATATTACATATGTATACATATTCATTTTCAGATTCTTTTACATTATAGTTCAACCAGTAAAGACAGACATGCAAAAATATACATGCTATACTCATCCCTTACAGGGTGAAATATTAAAACATATTGTACAGGGGGCTTCCCTGGTGGTGCAGTGGTTAAGAATCCGCCTGCCAACGCAGGGTACACGGGTTCGAGCCCTGGTCTGGGAAGATCCCACATGCTGTGGAGCAACTGGGCCCGTGCGCCGCAACTACTGAGCCTGCGTGTCTGGAGCCTGTGCTCAGCAACAAGAGAAGCCACCGCAATGAGAAACCCGGGCACTGCAACAAAGAGTAGCCCCCGCTCACCGCAATTACAGAAAGCCGGCTAGCAGCAACGAAGACCCAAAGCAGCCAAAAATAAATAAATAAATAAATAAAACATATTGTACAAAAGCTTGAGCTGAGATCTTAAAAGCTAGCCTTTTGTGTAATCTCCCTGAATTCCTCCCTTTTCCCCCCCTCTTGGTTGGCAGATTGAGATAGGTTGACAACTCTTTTTTTTTTTTAGTGTAGGTAATTGAATTTTGGCTTTTCAAAATTTTCTTTCTTTGTTAAAGGAAAGTCTATAGAGTCAATTCAGATTTTTTTCTCATATATTCTGCCTTCTCCAAACCCTATCTACTGAGAAAGCTATTTTCATCTTGTCATTTCAAAAGTATTTCTAGGTCTTAACCCACTATTTATGACTCTTGACAAGAAGTGTAATTAGTAGGAAACACATCTCTTAAATGTGTTGGGTCAATGAAAAAAGGGTATCTATTTAGAATTCATGATGAAGAGGAATATATTAGTGTAGGGAAGTGAGTGAAGGAGATTCTTTTAAAAGTTTTGTTTAGGGACCTAGAATTTATTCTTATCCTATAGCCTCTGACTTAAATTTATGTATTCTGGCCAAATTCAGCTGATTATTCGAGGCATTTTCCTTTATTCTGATTTGCCTTCAGTAGTCATCTAAATGTTTAGCACTTTCCTGATTACAACCAGCTCTTTTTCCTGGTGAATTAATGGTCATAATTCAGAGTCCGTTTCATTTCCTGACTGAAGCCCCTGCCTTCAGGAAATTTAACTGGGTGTTTTAATTCTTTCGTTTATAATGAACATTTGAAGCCCAAAGATCCCAGTTTTTAATCAATACTACTATTATCGATTAGAATATTTATAATAATATGTACCATTTTAATTCATATGATAGATTTTGTATGCTAATATTTTTATATTTTAAGTGCTGAAATTTGGCAACATAGATGATTTTTTTTTCTTGGAAACCTAAAGTACTGTACAGAAACATGTGTGGCACAATATACCTACATAATTGGTTAGGTAGAAGAATGAGGCATTTGGTAAATAAAATATTTGTGTTAATTGAAGATTATTACATATACCTTGTAAATTAATAACTGATTTAGCAAAGATTATAATACAGTAAGATGCCTACAACTCTAAAACTATGCAAAACAATCAAGGCTTTCTAACGGTGAGTCAGAATAATTACTATGAACATTTGCTATCATTGTGCCATAGATATAGAGAAGTGCTAATTAAGCAGAGCCCTACTTGTGTTGGATTCCAGAGAGCCACCTGAGTACTGCTCATTCTTTTGACTTATGATCCTATTATGTTTGGAATTTAAAAAGAGGTAAAGAGAATGGTAGAGGAAACTCATGGTATGCTAGATTTTTTTCTTTGCCATTTGAGTAATTTATTAGATTGAGTAAAATTGTTTAAACTCATTTAGCTTTATAACCTTTAAGAAATCATAGAAAATGAATAGATAAATATATACAAATTATATATCACTAGGAATTTTTATAATTCTCCCCACTTAAAATGCACTTAGGGAAAATGTATTTAGGTACTCTTTAAAGAGTATAAAAATATGTATTTAAAGGCTATTGAAAACTAGTTTTTAACAGATCATCCTTGTAGAGAATGTCTTTGGACCTTTATGATCATGAGTTTTTAATGTTAGATTTACTGCATATTGAAGACAAAACAAAAGCAAAAAATTAAGAAACTATGAACTAGTTTGAAGCTAATATGATCTATGATCAAAGATTGAGAAGACTTAAAATACTAGAAGTGACTACATAGGCTAATACCCTGAGTAAACAATAGCTAACACTTATTGTACACTTAGTATGTGTCAGACACATTTTAAAATGTTTTATAGTTATTGAATTCAATTACTTAATAAATATTTATTGTGTACCTAGTCAGTGACAGGTATTAGTTTAGGCTCTGTGGGATATATAACTGGACAATAAACAGAAAAAACCTCTGCCCTCAGGCAATTTATATTCTAGTGGGAGAAGACCCATGATAATCAAAATTAATGAGTAAAACATAGTGTGTTTTATGGTGGTAAGTTTTATGATGAAAAATAAAGGAGTAAAGGAAGGAAGGGTGTGTGAGTGAATGTGGGGTTCTTTAATTTCAAAATGGTTAGTCAGGGAAGCCCTCATTAAGATTGTGACATTCGAGCAAAGACCTGAAGTAGGTGCTAAAGACATCTGGACATCTAGAAGAAGAAAGGCCCAGAAAGGGGCAACATGTGCAAAGGCCCTGAGGTGGGAGCAACTGCACACATTCATTCTAGGTGCGACAGAGAAGCCCATGCGGCAGGAACCAGCAAGTGAGGAGGAGAGTAGCAGGAGAAGATGAGGTCAAGGAGGTGATGAGGGACCTGATCATGTAGACCTGGGCTTTTATTCTGAGGAGATGCAAAGCCAATGAAGGGTTTGAGCAGAGAAGTGACACAATCTGACTTACATTCTAACAGGATTCTTTGAACTGCTCTTCTGAGAATAGACTGTGGGGCGTGGGGGCAAGGATTGGAAGAGGAGATCAATCAGGAAGCTGTTGGAATAGTCCAAGCAGAGACTATGGTTCTTGGAGCAGGGCTGTGTAGTGGTGGAGCGTAGTGAGAAGTGGTTGCATTCTGTTTGTGTTTGGAACGAATGGCCAGTAGGTAAAGGAAGAGCAGAATCAATTCTGACTCAAGGCTTTTGCCCTGGGCAATGGAAAGAGGAAATTACGATGGAGATGTGAAGACCGTGAAAGAAATAGGTTTGGTAGGGGAAGATCAGCAATTCGGTTTTGGACATTTTGAATTTGAGATGCTTGTTAGGTAGTAGAGATGAATCCTCGCTACAACTCTCTGAGGTAGTTACTATTATTGTCCCTCTTGTGCAGACAAAGTATGAGTATAGAAAGGTTAATTTCTCTTTATTCACTCAGGAAGTAACAGGCAAGATTCAAACCCAGGCACTCTGACACCACAGCTCCTGATTTTAGACACTGAGGGGTCTACATCTAAGGAATTTAGAAATGAGCATGGTCATATTGAGTTATGTAGAATTATAACATGGAAAAGTCCTACCAACCGTAAGATCTAGGACAGCTGGCAGCTTAGGTTAAAATGGCTCTTTTAAATGGACCATATATAAAAATTTAAGTGGTTAGCACTATGTCCATGTCCATCTCTATCTCTGTGTCTATTTCTCTCCCTCTTCACTTTTATCCTAGAGATCTACTTCTCCATACCTGCCTGGCTGGAGTGGGAAAGAGTTTTCTATACTACATAGCTCTGTGTAGCTGTGGAAACAGTTCCTATTTTGATCACTACAAATTTCTGGCACTGTTAGTCTCAAGCGCTCCAGTATCTTAGGTTCAAAGAAGCTCTTGTGCTTCCTGATTACTTCCTGAATGTTGAACCAACATCCTTGTTTCCTAGGAATCCACAGGTTATGGCATTGTTCAGGGTTAGTATATCTTTACCGTTCCATTTGGCTCAGTGTACTTATAATTTAACTTATCACATGGCAGCTGTTTAGGTGTTCTTTGTCAATTAATCTCCACATGTAAGCCCAGCCCAGATAACTTGTGTTGCATTGTACAGTATATAACTTAGCAAAACAAATTATTGCAATTTAAATATACACTCTCTGTATTAGGTAGGATAGCATTAATGTGGACTCCTTTATATAGTTCATCCAAACAATTGTGGAGTTAAAAAATTTATTTTTTAAAGAATTACTTATGATTTGAGCTAAGTTTCCTACTAGTTTATAGAAAATGTTTTATATCTTGGCATGACATCCCTAGAAATATGTATTTGTAAATGAATGGCTGACATAACATTAACTATTCAGCAGTACATTCACCAAATCAATACAAATGTATTGCACTGTCAATAATATGATTCATTTGTCAGTTGGTGGTTGGTCCCATCAGAGTAAGTACGATATTATAAAAGCTAAATTTTTTCCTTCCTATATTGTGTGCTGTGTTGCTGCATGATTAAACCAAATTGTTAAAGTCTGAACTCATTATATTTCATACTTACAAATAATAATACATGTGGCTGGAAGCAATTAGTGAAACAATATAATTTGTTGAGGGAATTTAATCTTAGGGTGCATTGAAACAATGAATGACTTGGAGTTAAGAAGCTTGATTAACTATTAAAAATGTGGAGGCTGTAGAAATTAAGTAGTTTTAGGAAAAGAAAATGATTTTTGGATTTCTACTTGTGTAAACTTTAATAAGCAGTTTAATGTGTTATAAGTGTTCTTTAGAAAATAGGAGTGATAATACCCCTCTTTCTTGGACTATGCTTTTCGGAGTACCTGTCCCTAAGACTTCCTCATTCTTCATTGTCCTTGTTTATGACCCTGAAGGAATGTGTAGAGCTACCATTCACTTAAAGACCCAACAGGCTCTCTTGTGTTGACTCCTATTAGTTCTTAAGCATGTGGCATATAACTATTCATAAATGCATAATCAAATTTTTTCCTTTTGTGTCTTTCATTGTTTAAATAATTTTCTTGCATTACTTATTCCTCCAATATGGGCTTACGGCTTCTGCTAATGACTGAACCTAGGAGAGAACAGAGCCACATCTAGGAGGGATGTGCTTTGTAAGGTAAATAGCATTGCACTGATCTTGAAGGGTGCAGGTGTTGGATTATGGGGTGCTTACTGTAGGAGTGAAACTCCAATAGAGGTGGGTCACTGAAGGTTACTTGCTCCACAGTTTTGCCTAAGAGCCAGATCTGCTTCTGCTCTTATACTATTAAGCAATTTGCTTTATCAGCACTGCTGGGTTACAGTTTAGTACCAGGAATATTTATTATTTTAAATAGTTCATTAAGATTTATCTGTTATTTAAAACTGCAAAAATTTCAGCTGACACAGAAGAAGAAAAGGTCTCAAGTTTAGTGACAGATAATAATTTACCATTAGGGTATTCTTACTTAAGTCAGATAGACTGAAGCCATGTAGCACTATTTAGATCATTTACTGAACAATATCAATGTATATTTTCTGGGTAGGCTTCCTTGAGATTAGATTGCTGCAATGTAGTCTATCTGGAAAAACTTTTGAAAATGCAACTTAGAAAATGAGAGAGGGCTGATAAACCACAGGGAGAACATTGTTTTTGTCCTCTAGTTCCACAGTTTACTCCTATGTGCAATTCAAGGTGTTGGTTTTGATGTATTCTGCTTTCTTGGCATGTTCTCTTTTTCCAAATGCTTCTCATGAAGCTTATTCAGCTGAGACTGAAATGAGTTGAGACTTTTGCTGACAGTCTCTAGCCATATTTGCTGATGAACTGGGTGCACCAGTGCATGGGGTGCATAATTATCTTTACCATAAATATTAGAACTAGGTAGAAGATGCAAGCCCTATATTTGAACCTCAGTTATGGTGAAAACATTGTACATATTTCTCAAAGCAGCAAACACTCTCATAGGAAGAGGAAGGAAACATTTTTTCTGGCTTCATTACTTGAATTATACTCCATTTAATTCTTGTACTTATTTACATGATATTTATTAGAGCAGCTTCTATTTGTTTCATAAAATAAACCGACATCATTTTTGGTGGCAGCAGGGCCTATTTGGGGTGGAGTCACTTCGCTTATGTATGATCACTGCCACCTTTAGGAGTCAGAATCACACTCAGCAACATTTAAGCACATTCATTTTACATTACCTGTGATGGGGACACGCTAAGGAATATTTTCATTTATTCGTGTATTGATGAACATTAAATTTTATTGAAATAATAAATTCATTGGTTAAAAAAGTCTAGCAATACAGAACAATTTATAATAAAAGCTACAATATCTTAGAGATACAGCAGTAACTAATAGAAGAATCAAAACAGAAACTGTTAAAAGTTGGCCACCTCTGGGGGGTAGGAAAGGGTGTGGCTGGATGTTGTGCCTATATATACACATACCACTATACCTTGATTTATTTAATTTTTAAAAGTTTAATTTTCTTCTTGATATGTTAGATTAGGACTGAATTTATTTGCACCACTGTTCATGTTCCCATTCCCCTTTATCTACATATAATTAATTATATCAGTACAGTCTGCCCTCTGTATCCACGGGTTCCAAATCTGCAGATTCGGAGGGCAGACTGTACTACACCATTGTCCATAAGGGACTTGAGTATCCGTGGATGTTGGTATCCAGGTGGTCCTGGAACCAATCCCCTGTGGATACCGAGGGACAACTGTAGTCTGTTTCCATACAGATTACCTTTGGTACTTGAAAAACATAATTAAATCTTCATTTCTTATTCCATTAACCATAGACAGTACTCTTAACTACCCACTTTGTAAGATGAACACATTATAACTCTAATTCTTTCTTCCATTTCTTTTCATCTTCTACTTCCCAATCTTCCAAGTCAATAAAACAACATTTCCATTAATATTTACTGCAAAGCCATATATAGTGTGTTGGTATTACACTTCCTTCTCTATGGATCTAATGTTAGGACTTCTCTGTCACTCAGTAGAGAATGTTCCTAGCATCAAATTGCAATGGATTATCTATTTAAACATTCCACCAATAGACTTTATCATATCCTTACCTCTTTCAGAGTTCTCAATCCATTCAGTCACCCTGCCTTCTTTTCCTCCTGGGGACCTCCCTCCTGGGGCACTGCATCCCCTGGGTACAGTCTGGAGTGGCTCCTCTCTAGGGCCTTTCCAAAGCTGTCCTCCTGAGACTTAACTTTCACTCTCTTTTGAACAACACTCTCTGTTTTTTGGATCTTATGTTCTTTTCTACCTTACATCCTCAAGTTAACTTCCTAAGGAAGGATGCACAGGAGGAAAACATCTTGTAAACCAGATATGTCTTTATTCTACTTTCATGCTTAATTGTCCCGTTCATTTAGCTGGAAATAGAATCCTTGGTTGAAAATCATTTGCTTTTAGAACTTTGATGGTATTGCTTCACTGTTTTCTAGCACTTTGTTTTGTGGATGAAAAAAATCTGATGTCAGACTAATATTATTTGTTGATTACCTGTTTTTTTCTCTCTGGAATTTTTGAGGACCTTTCTTTATCCTTTGTGCTTCAATCAAACAATTTATATATGTATGTATTTACTTTAGCTCTAAGATATTTTCTTATATTATTTCTTTGATAACCTTCTCCCTTCTATGTACTGTCTCCCTTTTTCTCCAAAATTTATTAGTGGGTATTGAATATTCTGGATTTATCCTCTTTTTTTCTTTATTACATATTTTCTGTTTCTTTGTCCTACTGTTCTATGTCCTGGGAGATTTCCCTGGTTTTATCTTCTAATATTTCTCTTGAATTATATTATTCATCTAAAGCACTCTCTTGTTTACTTTTTAAAATAATATCTTCTTCCTGTTTATGTTTTCTGGAGTCTCTCTGAGAATAATATTTTGACGTTTTAAAAAGTTCTCTTAAATCCCCTGGATTATCATTGCTTCTCGTGGGGTCATTTTTTCCTGCTAGTTCATCTTTATCTTTCTTCTTTAACATTACAGGCTTTACTCAAATGTCTGGTGATTTTGGTGGACTGTTTATATGGAAGAATGAAACTGAATGGGAGCTCTGGGTACATGAGATGGTTTCCTGACTGGATCCTCTGCTTTTTGGTTCGTGGCTGGGGTACCAGCCATTAAGCTTGGGAATCCCTAATGACCAGGCCAAGGAAGGCTTTAATCAGCCCTCTAACACTTAGACTCGCTGCCTTACTTCTTAGTATGATCAGAGAAGATAGCTCAGATCTTTGTGCTGGGTTACCTGCCAGGCCTCGGGCAGTCTTACTTCCTGGGATGTGGGAGGGGCTTTCCTCGGATGTGGGAGGGGCTTGTACAGCTTGACTCTTCTCTAAACCAAGGATCAGTGAATGTTTTCCGTAAAGGGGCGATAGTAATATTTAGGATTTGCGGGCCACATACAGTTTCTGTCACACAGTCTTTTTAAAACAATGCTTTAAAATGTAAAATCCATCCTTAGCTAACTGGCTGTAAAAAATAGGTGGTGGTGGTGGCCTGCAGTTTGCCAACTCTTGCAAAACAGACCTCCTGTTAATCCCTGTTTTCTGCCCTATATTTCACCCTCAATTTCTGAGTGTCAATCCTAGCTGGGACTGGGATTTCATAAAGCAGTTTGAGCTCCCCTGCACCTCGCCCCCTCCCACCCCCCTCCTGATCTTCAGCCTTTCTCCCTTTGTATTCTGGGCTGTTTCTTTCTTCTCTGATTTCTTGGTCAGTAGCCTTCCATCTACTTTCTGTCTTCCAAGAATCTGTTGAAAATTCATGTCCACTAATGGCTCCCTTCCTGTTGTGTTTTGCTATTGTGGTAGATGCGGTTGGTACCTATATCCTCTCATCACCTCCAGTTTCCCAGTACCCATCATCTTTCAGTTGCCAGCACCTGCAGCTCTTAGCGTGAGGGTGCCGTCTGGCTGTAGGAGCTTGCTCTGCCTGCCCGTGAAGGCCGGCTAGAAGAGCCAGGGTAGGTCCCCTCCCACCAGCCCTCAACCAATGGCTTTCAGGAATTGGTGGGTAAATACCCCAGCTTCCTTGCTCCTCTGTTGGCGTATCTCTGAGGTGCGAGTTCTCCATAGGCCCCAGGTGCTAACAGTATCTTGTTTGATAATGAGCCCTTTATTGGCTCTCCCTTGTTCCGTGACTCACGTGACTCACGCTCTCCCTCCTCTACTAAAGTTTCCTGGATTCCTTCTCACATAAGTTGGTTGAATTCGAATGCTTATCAAGAGCCTGCTGCTGAGGAACCAAAATGGAGATATCATGGGTTAGTTTTTTTTCCCTTTATTATAATTTTAATTAAATCTCAGGTAGAGGGAACAGATAACTTTGAGTACTTTTATTATACTGAATCTGAATCTGATTAATCAATATTATACTGAGTATTTACCATGGGCCAGGCATTATCTGTGGGGGATAGACTCATGAATTAGCCTTGAATTCTAACCTGCAAGGAGCTTGTGTTCTACAGGGTAGATAATCCACGCAGTAGACTGTTTGAAGTGTTCTTAAGAGAGGCTGCGATGTACGTGTCGTGGGGCTTAGCAGGCATGAGAAGTTATTTGCAAATGGGTGATCAGGGATGGCTTCAGGAGGGGAGTGAGATGAGAGCTGGGTAAAGGAGAAATCAATTTGAAAACAGAATGATGGGGCTGGGCGTTCCTAGGGGAGAAAACGGAATGAACACAAACCCTGCTCAAGAGGCATGCGAGGAGGACTGGTTGAGTCGAGAGAAGCCTTCTATTCCTGAGAGAGGACAAAATGATGTAAAACAAGCATGAGTACATATAAAAGCACAGATGTGTGTGTGTGTGTGTGTGTGTGTGTTTGTGTGTGTGTGTTCATTAATTCAAACGGTAAGGAGATGTTCACATGAATATTGATGGAGGTTGCTGATAATTGATTTTTATAATTAGGAGTTTGGACTTGATGTGGGAAACAAACGGGAGCCATCAGATTCCTCTGAATCCTGAAGGGAAATTAAAAACTTATTTAAGGGAGAATGTTGTGACTTAGGATGTTTTATTTTTGTGAGGGATTGATGGAACGGAGATGAGGAAGAAGCTGCTGCAGGTGAGTGTGATTTTTCAGTCTGCCTCATTGTGGGAGACTGTGGGATTAGGAGTCTAAGGGCTAATTTGAGAAATATGGAGGAAAAAGCTGAACTGCTCAAGGAGGAAAAAGCAGATAGAAGTATGGAGAAGGGGGAAGCAAGGAAAAATTCTAAGAAAGAGGTCTAGCTCTTAGGAATCTCTCAAAGTAGGAAAGATACTAGAGAGAGTAAAAAAGAGAAAGGCCTGCATCTGGACCAGTTAGAATTGAGAAGATGAGCTAGATAGGTTAGGAAGAACTCTGCTTTATCATCTACTTATCCTGTCACTATTTCTGATCATTTGTGTCCTTCAGAAGAGTTGGTGAGGAACTGTGTAAACCTATTGAAGGTTAAGCTTTGGGTTCATTTTGAAAAAAAAAACAAAAAAAAAAGTTTTTTTTTTTGTTTTAGTCCTTAAAGAGGTTTCAATGGGAATAATTAAAAAAATAGAAAGTAATACACCCTTCATTGATAATAAAGTCTTGAGCTTAAGTGAGACTCTTAGAGCTTTCAAATTGTACATTAGAATTTCTATTTAAACTGATTTACTGCTGTAGCCACAACAGTTGATCTGCTGACTTCCATGTGAAGGCTTCCTGTATGGAGAAAAAGTACAAAACAGAATTTAATGCTTTCCCACAATGTCAATTTCTTAGGTACCAAGCCACAAATTAGCATTATTAGTGGGGAAGGACACCCTGTGTCTAGCTACATGTATTTAACTATATGCTGAAAAGACTGTGCTCATTACTGCAACTGTAAGGTAGCTGTAGCCACACATTAATAAGTTATGAGCTACTATCTCAGAGAAATTACTCTACCAATAGTAAGTAGCCTATGTTCTATTTTTCTTCTCCCTTGGATATCTGTATGGAATAAAATTAATTCAGAAAACAACAATCTTCGAGAAGTGGGAAAGCTTAAATTACCTTATAACTGGGCTTCGCCTCCCTTCCCCACCCTTATTAAACAGCATTTATTGATAGAATTATTCTAGCATGTTAGTTGCTCTTTCAGACCCTAAATCTTAAGCCTTTTTTTTTTTAAATTTCACACATCCCTTCAAGGTCACCTCCCACTGTCTTTTCTGTTAGCAACTGCTATAAATGGTATCACACTCTCCTAGTTTTCTACATTTTTACCTATTAGTCATTTACCCTGAAGATTCTTTTCCTTTCTTTTGCCAACCAACAATATGGAAGCAGGCTACTCTATAGGAATTCTGCTCTCTTAGGATTTTGGAGCGAACAATTCCTCAAAAGCCCCCAGGTATCTTAAGAACACCTTTTTTCGGATCTCACCCATTCTTTTTAAAAAATACATCATTGCTTATAATCTACAATAACATAATTAGAATATTGCTGCTTGGTTACTGTCAGATATTTCTGCTTAGCAAATTATATGAAAAGTTCTAATGCCAGGACAGGGGGTACATCTTCTGGGGGGAACTTCTGAGGTTATTATATATGGGATAGAGCTGCACTTAAGAAGATAGCACATTTTCCTTCCACATCTAGCTTTGGAAAAAAGTGCAGCATCCTGAAGAAACCCGGGATACCTGAATACCTGCAGAAATTGTACGACTTTGTCTAAATTTATCCACTTCCAAGATCATATGATCATTAGGCTTAGGAGCCTGAAAGAGACCATAGAGATTGAGTATCCACCTTTGCATCCATTCAACATTCCCATCCAGTACTTGACCAGTGAAAATGTGAGGTAGAAATAGAGTAACTTAACGTAGTAGCTAAAAGTGTGGGCTGTGGAGTCAGACATTGAAATCTAGACTTTCCACTTAAAATTATGAATTGTAATCCAATTTTGGACAGGTTAATTAACTTCTTTTGCTTTACTCCTCTCAACAGTAAACCAGAGATATTAATACCTACACCATGGAATCATTGCGATTAAGTTGTGTCCTGGACTATCTTAAATATTAAATAAATGTAAGCTGTTGTTATTTGTTACTTTCAGAATATGTAAGGACCATTTCTTTAAGTTTGTGCTAAAATCTTTTATTGACTCTAGTCAAAGAAATGCATTGTCTGTCCAGCTTTTTGAATGAAATCTTTTCTGTTGTATTCTGCATTGTATCAAACTAAATTAGTAACATAGTTTACACATCATTCACATGTATACACATGTTTAAGTTATTTAAAAAATCTAGCTACATTTTCAGGAAGGTTTTAATAAAAAGGTTTTTAGAGATCATAAAAATATTTACCTTTTAGCAGGATGGTTTATTTTCATGCTGATGTTGGAATTTTGGGACAGTGCTATTTTGCATGACTGTTTAGAAAGACAACACATATTCTGCTTTAACTGTAGCTGGAATTGACTTTTTTTTAAAAAATAGACTCAGTCTCAGACCTTTGAAAATAAAGGCATTTTTATTGCTAATTTGATTCTGTCAAAATGACTTCTGAATCTCATAGAAGAATTTTAGTTGTTACAGGTAGACTTGAGGTGACAATCGCATGTATTTTTATCATAATAGAACAGTACTGGGATAAACTTCTGCCCCTTTTAATTTTATATGAATTGGTACTCTAATTATCGGGCACTGAGTCTCAATAACTTCTGGTGCTGTGGCATTCTGTTTTCTCCCAGTTCTCACAGGCTTCAAACACTGATTTCAGAAGTGCCTCATTACTGCATAATGTTCCTGGTTCATTGTCATGAACAGATAGCCTGAAGTAGAATGTATGCCATTTAAAGACAACAAAGTTTTTTTCTTTTTAGTTTTTTTGTTTTTTTACGTTTGAATAATACATTAGTGTGAAAAATAGCACCTTCAATATTAAGTTTTGGAAGCCAAATTGAATTGCACAAAATTTCAAAAGTTTGTGTCTCAAATGTTACTTTACTACTTATAAAACTCTGTGTATACCAGGTAGGGAAAGCATCTCATATTTATTTAGTAGCTTTCCAGTACCAGGCACTTCAGATACATTGTATCATTTAATTCTCATAATTGTTCCTAGAGGCAGGAATTATTACCCTCATTTTATAGAGGAGGAAACTGAGAGTCAAAGAAGTAAAATGATTTGCAAAACTAATAAGTGCAAAGCAAGGACTTACTTGAACCTGGACCTGACACTAAAGACTGTCTGCCTTTCCACTCTACTGCCTGGAGTGAAGGAGAGGGAATGTGTGTAGTGAAGTATGGAAATGAATAGCACCATCTGGAAGGGCAGTTCTGCCAAGTTCTAATATGAAAAGTGCTGGACCTCATTATAGCAAACATTAACGTAAAGTTGAATCCCTTTACTGAATGATCCCACTCTTACAAAACACTCTGAAATACATTTTAGTTCTGAGTTCCCATCCATGAGGGTACAGCATTGGCCATAATTGCTGCTGCTGTAACTTTGTACATTAATGGCAATTTTGTGAGGCTAGGTGAATTTTCCTATTTAGCTAGAGCTTGATTGTTCTCTCTAGACTTCCCTTAATTTCCTGCTGAGATCTTATTAAACATTTTGAGGATGAACTAATCAGTGTTTTGCATCCTTTTAATAATGTGAATGCTTTTTCTTCAGCATAATTTAATGTGAGACTATTCAGATGGAAATAGATCGAAAGACTTCCTCACCAGTCATGGTCTCTGAAAATGGGCTCGCTTAGTGATGCTGATGGGTAGGCAACCACATTAAGGTTTAATATGAGGTAGAAACTTCAGATGAACGTTTGTAAATGGGCAACAATTTATAAATAACTTTTAGTCATTTATTCTTTCATTCTCAAAATTAATGGTTCCAGGTCACTTGTACATACTGAAATTCCTTCTGGGGGTATTATGAGAGGAAGGTGATCCATTCACAAATCTTCATAGCCAAATTGATAAGCTTTTGATGCTTATGCTTTAATGCCTATTGATTGATGCTCGAAAATCAAATTTGCTCTTCCCTCACCCTAGTGGATCACTTCAGCATAAAATTAGAATGCTTAATTTGAAACAAATTCTCCCAAAAGGAGAAACAGCTCTAATTTTCCTGTAGACGCTATCAGTACTGCTTCTTTGGGTTTAGTGTTAGATTACATTAGTCCCTGGATCAAGATAGTTCATTGGCATATTATAACTTTTAACAAGAAGCCAGAGTATATTTGGTAGTATGCTGTTGTATGAGGTGAAAATATGTTTTGATGACTTTGATGGCAAGAATCTTTTAATATAGTTTCACATCATTTAAGTATGTAGAGACATGGGAAATAAACCAGTCTTTTTTTTTTTTTTTTTCTTCTTTCTGTATGCTACAGGGTACAGATTTTAAATTTTAGCAGCGTAATTCAGATTTTTGCCTTATGTACTGTATTACTAATCTGAATATTTTCCAAACTTTTTGAAGAAAGTTCTTGTGATTTGGTTTGAAGCAGAGTTGGAAATCATAAGCTGCTTGTGTAATTTTCAGACACCTTTATGAAAACTGAAATAGTCAAATGCTTCCATATCTAATGTAATGGAACAATTGTGTTATTTTCAGTTATTATTTGGTTTAGGATGATGAACTCACACAAATATAACCATTTCTCTTACATTTGATACCAAGACCATTACCCTGGCTTGTCTTATGGAGAATGAAAGCATATTTTAAGTTATTTGTATATATATATGATTTATCTTAATGGTATTGGTTCAACTAATCCTTTTGGCTATCATTTATTATATAAAAATAATTTTTTCCAAATACCATTAAAGAACGTATCTGAATGGGATGATAAGATAGAAAATTTCAAGATTTTGGAGTTCAGAGTAGGTACAATAGATAAACTACTTTTACAGAATGGTTTCTGAATAAGACCCTTTCTTATTCACATGTGCCATTAAAATACACATGAGTATTTAAAGAATACTCACTTACACTTATCATCATCGTATACTTTTCTTCAGTGTTAGTGACTTGGTAAGGAAATTGGTCTTAAACTGTTAACCTCAGCAATTGCTTAACTTAGTTTTACACCTCCCACAAAAACTATCCCTGAGATTTTACTGTGAAACTCTACTTACGTCCAAAATCCTTTTATTTTCCCACCAAAGCAGGGATTCTTTTATTTGCATACTTTTTTTCTTCCAGTTGTACTGAGGTATAATTGACGTACAGCGCTGTATAAGTTTAAGGTGTATAGCATAATGATTTTACTTACGTACACTGTGAAATGATGACCACAGTTCTAGTGAATATCCATCATCTCATAGAGATCCAAAAAGAAGGAAAAGAGAAAGAAATTTTTCCTTGATGAGAACTCTTATGATTTACTCTTAACAACTTTCATATATAACATACAACAGTGTTAATTACATTATTTTTTTTAATAAATAAATTTATTTATTTATTTATTTTTGACTGTGTTGGGTCTTTGTTGCTGCGCATAGGCTTTCTCTAGTTGGAGCGAGCGGGGCTACTCTTCGTTGTGGTGCACGGGCTTCTCATTGCGGTGGCTTTTTTTCTTGCGCAGCATGAGCTTTAGGTGTGTGGGCTTCAGGAGCTGAGGCTTGCAGGCTGTAGAGCGCAGGCTCAGTAGTTGTGGCACACGGGCTTAGTTGCTCTGCAGCATGTGGGATCTTCCTGGACCAGGGCTTGAATCCATGTCGCCTGCATTGTCAGGCGGATTCTTAACCACTGCGCCACCAGAGAAGCCTGTTAATTATGTTATTATTGACTGTATTCCCTACACTGTACATTTCATCCCCCTGACTTACTTATTTTGTAACTGGAAGTTTATACCCTTAATTTCCCGCATCTATTTCACTCATTCTCCCACCCTCTGCCCCTCTGGCAATCACCTGTTCGTTCTCCGTATCTATGACTTTGTTTCTGTTTTATTATATTTATTTTTTGTTTTTTAGATTCTACATATGAATGAAATCATATGGTATTTGTGTTTCTCTGTCTGACTTATTTCACTTAACATAATACCTCTAGGTCCATCCACGTCGTAAATGGCAAGATTTCATTCTTTTTAATGGCTGTGTAATGTTCGTGTGTGTGTGTATGTGTGTGTACCTGCCACATCTTCTTTATCTATTTGTCCATCGATGAGCACTTAGATTGCTTCCATGTTTTGCTATTGTGAATAATGATATTTTCATACTTTTATGAAATGATCTTGTACAAAACTGTATTATGTTAAACTATACTATCTTAATGATATTAATATATGTGTAATCTATATTTAAAATTCCATAGAATCTAATTATTGTCTATCAAAGAGAAAAAAATAACATATAGCAGTTTCAGTAGTTGAAAGGAACTCTAAACAATCTCAAAGCAGACAAAATTTTTGAAATATAATATACAAATATATCTGGATAAACTTCACATGTTTTCCTGTGAGCTGTTTCTTGCGTTGTTTCACATATTGCGGCTTACTGTGGTGTCATGATAGCTAGAAGAAATCATAGGAGCAAAAAATCTTAGCTAAGAAAAGTGGGTGATGTCACTCATTTGATAGAGAAAGAGATATTAGGAGGATACAGATTCTGAGCTGGCTGAAGGTAAAGATTAAGGGAAATTTTCATAAGGATGAGAAAAATAAAAGTTACAGTATTATCTTAGCAATTACTTTCAAATACTGTCATAAAATAATAAAGAAAATTATGTGAAAATGATATAATTTTTGGAATTATTTCTAAGAAAGATGTTTAAGGGTGATGATGGAGGTGGGGCAAAGGAGAAAGAAAACATTAATAATAAAAAATGGGAAATATTAGAACCTAACATGACTATCTACTAGGAGAGTATTTATCAAAATTTTATTGAAAGATCCTAAAGTTGTATTTGTTATAATGAAAAATATTACATTAACGTGGCTCTTGATAAGATGTAACCTGTATCTCCAAATAAAATTTTCGCATTTCCCTTATTCCAGTGCAAATCGGATTATAGCTATCACTTCATGGTAAATTATAAAAATAATCAATAAATTTAAAATAACCATAATATGACAGTAAATGATAACCTTAAACATTTTTGATCACTGTGTTTGTTGAAAATGTCAGATCTTATTCTGCCTACAGTAGATCAGGGAACCTCAGGAAAGTGGAGGGATTTCGTGATATAAGATAGTTAAAATTTAAAGCATTTTATTTTCTGTTTTTAATTTTATTCAGCCAAGGATTATAAGACTCTCTCAATGCCTCCTAAGTGACAAATTCATTAAATATTTATTGATCATTTATAATATTGGAATATTAAGCCCTGCAGTATTGGATGTTATGGGTGCTGGAGATATGTAGTGAAAAATACCAAGGTCAGTGTTCTCATAGCATCCACATTCCCTGGGAGAAGAAGGACAATAAAAAGAAATGACAAATGCATGTAAAGTATACCAATTTGCATTAACTACTATCAGGAAAAAATTAAGAAGGGTAAGAGTAATTTTTTTTAGGGTAAGAGTAATTTTTAGGGTAAGAGTAATTTGAACAAATTACCCTAGCCTAGCTTCATTGTAATAAAATATTTCTATTCTTGTCCTTTCTATTGTCAAGGAATTTGCTAATAACAAACTCTGATAGTACAGTGAGACGCCATGACTAATTACGCATAATTGGTCTCTTCACTTTTTCACATATTACAGAGAGCAGATTATGATTCCAGTAAATTTGGATCATGCATAGAAAAGATTTCAGGTAAAAGTGATCCACGGAAATAGACACTGACATCTTGTTTGCTGTCAGAAGCCACAACTAAATGGCTAGCAGATTGTTGAATTAGCCCATGGACAGATGTATGGGAGTCTTGGAGCAAAATAGTTTTAATCAGGGCTGATTTTTAACCCTCTTAGAATTTTTACATTAGATGTAGCTAAATTGGATTGAGTACCTAATTTATTATCAACCTGGTTTAGGTTTTGGTCACTGAAAGCATACATCTAAAATGTAACTGTCAGAAATCTGAGTAAGGTGTAAGCCCATTTGTCAGTAGAGTAGGTGATTCATAGTAGGTGATAAATAAATATTTTTTGAGGGACTAGCTTGTTCTGAGGAACTGAGCAGAAACTGAGGTTACTGCCTCCCTGAAGGCTTTTGCTCAGTCTTGGGGCACAGAAAGGTAGAGGACCCAATCCACTATAGATAAAACTTTGTTGGGAAAAATATAAACCTGCCAAAATTTTAAAACTTCTTATGAAATATTCTTTTTCAAGATTTAATTCACATACCAGACCATTTACCCATTTAAGGTGTCCAGATTTATTTTGTATATTCTCAGGATGTGCAACCATCATCACAATCCAACATTAGAACATTTTGTCCCCCATTAAAGAAACTCCAGTCCCATTAGCAGTCACTCCTCATTCATCCAAACCCCTCAAATCCTAGGCAGCCACGTATTTAGTTTCCATATCTATGGATTTGCCTATCCTGGACATTTCATTCAGACTTGTTATGGCCAAATAAAATTCAATTGTTTAGAAAAGTTTGCCATATTTTGTTTATCCATTCATCAGTTGATGGACATTTGAGTTTCCACTTTCTGACTATTATGAATAATACTTCTATAAACATATGTGTACAAGTTTATCTGTGGAACTGTATTTTTATTTTTCTTGGGAATATACCTAGGAGTGGAATTGCTGGGTCATATGGTAACTCTGCATTTACTTTCTTAAGGAACTGTCAAACTGTTTTCCAAAATGGCTGTACCATTTTACATTCCTATCAGCAATTTATAAGCGTTCTAATTTTTCCATATTATCACCAACACTTGTTATTGTCTTTTTATTATAGCTATCCCTATGGACTTGAAGTGGTATCTCATTATGGTTTTGATTTGCATTTCCCTGATGACTAATGGTGTCAAACATCTTTTAATGTGCTTATTGGTCATATGTATCTTATTTAGAGAAATATCTCTTCAGATCTCTTTGTCCATTTTTTAATTGGGCTATATGTCTTTTCACTGTAGAGTTGTAAAATTCTTTATATATTCTAGATACAAGTCCTTTATCAGATACATGGTCTGCAAATATTTTCTCCCATTCTGTGAGTCCAGGGATTGGCAACTTTTCTGAAGTTACATCATAAACCATCATGAATAATTTCATTATATTTGAGAGGATGTTTTGTGGTAAAGGGATGAATGTTCATGAAACTACTGTGATTTTAAGGACCCTGATCAAGCCACTCAGAAGTATGGATGGAAATGCAATGCGGTAGTATTTTTTAGAAAGACAAGGAAGATTTCCTTCCTCTTCTTCCCACCCACCACTTAAACTCATAAAGAGTTTTTTGGTTTTTAAAAAATGAGAACTTCTCTGGAAGGGTGTGAGGGTGAGGTTTAACACTGGCCCTGGATGTGCCATTCAATCATCTATGTGTCACAAATTACTTCATTTAGTTTTCATAAGATCCCACTTCACCTCCCACCAACTCTTCTAGTTCCTCACTCCTGTGATGTTTCCTCTACCATTTCCCTGCTGTTTCAGAAACCTGATTCTTCCAAAGAACCCTTTCCCGTGGAGCCTCCTGGAGTGGGTGCTGCTCATTCTCTCGTGCTCTGTGTATCATAGATCCCCCAAATCTCATGTGAGTTGCCTGCTATCTGGAAATCATTCCTATCCCTTCTCTTTACCGTAATTCACTGACATCTTGGCCACTCTCTCACGTCCATCAAGGCTTTAGTATCTTTCCCCTCAAACTTGAGGCTTATTATTATTTATTATTATACACCATTTATTATTATTCTAGGTGTCTTCATCCGTGTATTGACTGCTCATTTCTTCTTTACTACATCCAGTAATTCCCTACTGTCCACTAGATTAGATTCAAACTTCTCCAAATAGTACTCAGTACCTCTAACTTAATTGTCCAACATTTTCATACCCAGTGCTTGATGCTAACTGACCATGAAAACCAGAGCTGTCCTTTTTGTGACCCAGCCAACTCCTACAACCTGTGTGTGTTTCTAGCTCTGTGCTTTTGCCTGTGTGATTCCTAGTATTTAGACTGTGCTTTTGCTTGTGTGATTCCTAGTATTTAGACTCTGCTTTTCTTATTCATATTCTGTCCATCATTTAAAACCCTATTTCAGTTCTGCTTTCTTTTGCCCGACTGCTCTTCGTGATTTCCTCTTACACTTGTTTGAGCCAGACAGTGATTACTTATTAAGAACTGGTTATTTAATACAGTTTCTGTACAGTTCAATTTAACACTTTAAGAGCACTCTGATTTTTCGTGGTTTTGTGCTTGTAAGACTTTTCTTATCAATTGATAATAGACTTCTTGTGAGCAAGTAAATGTCTGCACATCTACCACAGTGCCTGAAAAGTGGCACATGGTCAGTAAGCACTGGTGTTTGTACACTGACTCCCTGATACCTTTGGGAATTCTTCAGTCGCTATCATTGAGATTATCTGAGTTTTGTTTAATAATAATAACGATAACCTATTATCTTATGTTGATTTTGGGAGGAAATGTGTGACTGAGATCACTCTGCACTTTCCTTCTCTTTGGTTGAGTCTGATTCCACATGAATGTGTTTTTTACACATTCATGATTAGGCAGTGTTGGTTTTATGACAGTGCCTCAATATTGAGGTCTCAGGGCCTACATCAAAATACCGTAAAATCATTGATGATAGAAGAAAAGCATACACAGTTCATGTCCTGTAGTTCTATATGAAAGCTTCGGGATTCTCTGAATATGATCTTTAAATTTTTTCTTTTTAAAATGCAGCTAACCAACATTATTAAGGCACTATTTATATTTGAGTGTTTCCTTTTCTCTGAGTGGAACAGCAAATCAACAGTGTGCAACCTTCGTGCTCATAGATGACAGAGCGCAGTGAATTGTGCTTATTTTGGATACCCACTTCTGTTGGTTTTAGTACAATGCAATATCTGTGTTAATTTCTAGGCAGCCGTCTGAAATCTGCAACAGAAAATAACTGATATGTCTGCATAAGCAACACACTTAATCTTTGGTAAAGTAATTTGAAAATTTGCATTACATTTTATCAAGTGATAAAAATTTTAGATAGTATGTTTCTAAAACCTCTCAGGCGTAAATTCTACAGTGCTCTTGCTATTACTTGAACATCTTGCTCAACTATCTTGCTGTTACTTCTAAAGAAGTGATAAAAATGAAAAATGTGAAGGAAACAGAAATCAGAATTGGAAGGACATTTGTGGTGCCAATTATATACATTTACCATAGCACTTATCAAACTGTCATCATTAGATTTTTTTTTTTTGAGGGCAGAGGCTATGCTTTATTTTACTTCTGAACCTAGCACAATGCATGGTTCATAGGTGCTCAGTAGATGGCTGCTGAATTTATATGTTTTTGGAGTGAGCTAATATATAATGAAGCTTTAATAATTTAGACTGAAAAAGTAGATTCTTAATGTTTGACTCACTGACCACAAATTATATATTAATATATTCATAAATAAAAATTAATACTCATATTTAATACTTGAAAAAATGCTTTTTCACAACTACTGAATTCTTGAGCAAGTGAATGACATCCAGTCCAATTGACCAGGATACTTACACATACTATGTACATAATGTGTATGGGCTTGATCTCATAGCTGGAAGTTATGAATAGTGTGGTTTGGATTTTAGTCATTGTGGAAACATTTAAGCCTCATAAATGTGAACCATGTCCTTTTTCTTTCCTTGTTTTAAAATTTTATTTTCCTAGAGATGATATTCTGCCTATCTTGCCTCTTCTTCACACTCAGGTAATACTTGTCAAATGTGAAAATTGTCTTGACAGAACACCAGAGAACTTTCTAGATATGAGATATTCAGAAACTGGTGCTAAATCACAGGGCACTACAAGAGGTAAAGCTGATGATTAGATAGAAAAAATGCTAAGTTAAGCTATAGGTCACCATGTCCCACTCCTCCCTTCCACATATTCCTTCCACTTTAAGGAAAAGCAGAAAAGCTTTTTCCTTAATTATGCTTGCTCTCTCGAAGTATAAGAAACTAACGTGTCTCTTACCAAATACCTACATTCTTCCTGTATTCCATTCTCTATCAAGTCCATGTTCCTCAGGATGTTTTTCTGAGGGGGATGAGTCTGGCTTCTTTCACGCAACATAATTATTTGGAGATTCATCTATGTTTTTACATGTTCAGTAGTTTGGTTCTTTTTCTTGTTGAAATAGTATTCTATGGTATGGATATACAAACATTTGTTTTTACCAATTGATGAGGAATTTTGAGTATTTTTAATTATTTTAATTTAATTATTTAAATTTAATTAATTATTTTAATAATTTTTAATTATTTTGAGTATTTTTAATTATTATAAGTATCTCTCTCCCAGAACACTTTGTTCATAACTCTAATGGAACATTTCTCATAGTAGGTTAAACTAGGTTGTTTTCATACATCCTCCATTAGACTATCCTGACCCTTCAAGATAGCGGAACTGTATCTTTTTCATCCTTGCTCTCCCAGCCCCTAGCATAGTGCTGTAGTTTCGAATTGGTACTCCATGTAAACAACCCTCTTAGGTGAAGCCAAAACTTTTTCTTGATCCTGTACTGTCTCCATCATCACCACTTATTGATTCATTCAAATCAGAAGCTTGAGAGATGTTTGTTTGCTTTTTTTTGAAAATCTACTTTGTTTAGGTATAATTCATACACAATAAAAGTCACACATGCTTTTTTTTCTAAATTAAAAAATTTTAATACAATTTCTAAAGATTATACTCCATATCTACCTATATTGGCTATATTCCCTGTGTGGTGTAATACATCCTTGTAGCCTATCTTACACACAGTAGTTTGTACCTCCCATTCCATCACCCCTGTGCTGCCCCCCACCCCACCCCCGCCACCGGTAACCACTAGTTTGTTCTCTGTCTGTGAGTCTGCTTCTTTTTCTTATGGTGACTAGTTTGTTGTATTTTTTAGATTCCACAAATAAGTGATATCATAGAGTATTTGTCTTTCTGTGTCTGACTTATTTCATTTAGCATCGTGCCCTCCAAGTCCACTTGTGTTGCTGCAAATGGCAAAATTTCATTCTTTTTTATGGCTGAGTAGTACTCCATCGTGTATGTATGATATGTGTGTGTGTATGTATATATATACACACATATATGTATAGTGTGTGTATAAATATATATATACATATGTATAAATATATATATATATAAATATAAATAAATATATATATATGCATGCCACATCCTCTTTATCCATTCATCTGTTGATGGACACTTAGGTTGCTTCCTTATCTTGGTGATTGTAAATAATGCTGCTGTGAACATTGGGGTGCATGTATCATTTCAAATTAGTGTTTTTGTTTTTCTCAGATATATACCAGGAGTGGAATTGCTGGGTCATGTGGTAGTTCTATTTTTAGTTTTCTGAGAAACCTCCATACTGTTTTCCACAGTGACTGCACCAATTTACATTCCCACCATCAGTATACGAAGGTTCCCTTTTCTCCACATCCTTGCCAGTGTTTGTTATTTGTGTTCTTTTTGATGATAGCCATTCTGACAGGTGTGAGGTGATATCTCACTGTGATTTTGATTTGCATTTCCCTGATGATTATCAATGTTGAGCATCTTTTCATGTGCCTGTTGGCCATCTGCTTTCCTCTTTGGAAAAATGTTTATTCAGTTCTTCTGTCCCTTTTTTTTTTTTTTTTGCCATGTGGCATGGCTTGTGGGAATCTTTGTTCCCTGACCAGGGATTGAACCTGGGCCCTGGCAGTGAAAGTGCCGAGTCCTAACCACTGGACCACCAGGGAATTCCCTGCCCATATTTTAATTGGTTTTTTTTTTTTTTTATGTTCAGTTGTATGAACTGTTTATGTATGTTGAATATTAATCCCTTATTGGTCGTATCATTTGCAAATATTTTCTCCCATTTAGTAGGTTGTCTTTTTGTTTTGTTTATGGTTTCCTTTGCTGTGTAAAGGCATTTGTTTAATTAGGTACCATTTGTTTATTTTTTCCTTTTATTTCCTTTACTTTAGGAGATGGATCCTTAAAATATTGCTGCAATTTATGTCAAAGAGCATTCTGCCTATGTTTTCCTCTAGGAGTTTTATACTACAAAGCTACAGTAATCAAAACAGTATAGTACTGGCACAAAAACAGATACATAGATCAATGGAACAGGATAGAGAGCCCAGGAATAAACCCACACATTTATGGTCAATTAATCTACAATAAAGGAGGCAAGAATATACAATGGGGAAAAGATAGTCTCTTCAGTAAGTGGTGCTGGGAAAACTGGATAGCTATGTGTAAAAGAATGAAATTAGAACATTCTGTAGCACCATCTACAAAAATAAACTCAAAATGGATTAAAGACCTAAATGTAAGACCAGATACTATAAAACTCACACATTCTAAGTAGCTAGATCAATGACTTTGAAAAGTGTATAGGGCTGTATAAACCATCAAACCAATTAAGATATAGAACATTTTAATCTCTCACCAAAGTTCACTCTTGTACCTTGACAGTTTCAAACTGTCAGTCTCTTGCAACCCTCTGTCCCAGGCAATTACTGATCTGATTTCTATCAATATAAAGTGGTTTTGTCTGACTTAAAATTTCATATAAATTAAATTATTCAGTATGTACTCTTTTTTATTTCCAATTTCTTTTCAATTTGCATAATATCTGTAAGGTTCAACCATATTGCATTGATCTGTCCTTTTAATTGAGGGTGTTTAATCCATTTACATTTAGTATAATCATTGAAATATCTGGGTTTAAGTGTACCATCTACTTTTTTTTTTCCCATTTTGTCACCTCTACTTTTTCATCTGTTGCTCATTTGTTGACTTCTTTTAGGTTTATTGAATTTTTTTTTGCATGTGTGTTTCATTTTATTTCCTCTGTTGACTCCTTAGCTATACCCTTTATTATTCTTTTTAGTGGTTGTTCTAGGGCTTACAATATATGTCCTAACATAGCATAGTCTATGTAAAAGTGACACTCTACCTTTTCGTGTTTCCTACATCCTTTACAAACATCCCACTTCTCATTTCACAAATATAATAATGTTAATCAGTATTATTCCATTTACACCTTTTCTCAAATTCACTTTTTCATTTAAAATCACTCAAATGACTTTCCTTTTTTTTCTGGTACTAAGTTAACTCCTAACATGGCTTATCAAATTCATTATGTTTTGAGTCTTGTCCACATCTCTAACTTTATCTACTACTGCTTCAATTCCAGGAATACTGATTTTCTTACAATTCTTCAAATACATCTGGCTGTTTCAAACCTCTGTGTCTTATATAAATTGTTCCTCTGTCTGGAATACCCATTCTCTTTTGGCATTTAAAATTTTTTTCTGAGGGATTATATGTCTGTGAAACTTTTCCTGACTCCTCTCCCTCCAGACAGAATTAATTATTCTCTACTCTGTTCTGCTTCTGTGCCTTCTGTATACTTGTATTAGATGCTTCTTGCACCATTTCAAATTTACTTGGCCATACCTCTTATTCCAGCTACAACTGCATTGACCATTTCTGTGAAGATGCTGTCCATCTTCCTGCAGATACAACTTGACAGTGCCCTGCCTCAGTTTAACCTCTCACTCCCCCACTCTAACCTTCATGGATTCTTTATTTGATGGTGAAATAGCATGGGGCACCCCTGGGATTTTGCCCAGCACTCAAGCATGTGCAGCACAAGGAATGATGGGGAGTTATTGCCCTGGGGGACACCCTTGACCAATGAAGAGCAGAGAGATGAGTAAATGCTTCCTGCTTTCTTTCCCTGGGAGGTTATTAGGTGTCCTATAAGGCTGAGTATCAAACCATCTGTATGGGTAGCCAGTCAATTCAATAACAAATCTTTTTTTGACTTTCCTTCCTTCCCGCCTTTGCTCCATCTTCTCTAAATCTTGTTCCCCGAATCATACTTCTTTGTCTTAGGCTCTGTGTTCTGAGGAAACCAGGCTGAGAAAATACAACTATTACCTGTATAACATTGTCTTTAAATGTGTTGCTTCCTCCAGACCAGTGATTTTTCAAACCTCTTAAAGCAGTAATATATTAAGCCCAAAAATATACAACTGGTAAAAGTAGAGCAATTCTGATTGGAATGAGAATGAAGCCAGAGGTTTTGTAAAACAAAAAACAATATACCAATTAAGCTATGAACTTCATGAGAGTTAGAATATATGTCTTATTAATCTTTGACTCCTAAGAACCTGGTATAGTGGCTGGCTCCCAGCAGGTAGTCAATAATATCTATTAAACTGAACTAAATTTAATTGAGGGAAACTAAAGTGTATAAAATATAAATAATTTCATTTAGTCTACAGTGATTATGGATAAAAGAAGAAACAAAACAAATATAGTACTAATACTTTTTATGGAAGCATGAGGTTTATTAGAAAAGGCAATAAAACTTTTTCTGTAAGCTCAAGTTTTTCTATTCTTAACTTTGTATATTAATTTTCAGATGGTTGTCCAGGCTTCTGCTTTATGTCATCAGTAATAAATTGAAATTGAATTTTTAAAAATCCCCCACATTTTTTTTTGTTTTGTTTTTAATTTTTATTTATTTATGGCTGTGTTGGGTCTTCGTTTCTGTGCGAGGGCTTTCTCCAGTTGTGGCAAGCGGGGGCCACTCTTCATCGCGGTGCGCGGGCCTCTCACTGTCGCGGCCTCTCTTGTTGCGGAGCACAGGCTCCAGACGCGCAGGCTCAGTAATTGTGGCTCACGGGCCCAGTTGGTCCACGGCATGTGGGATCCTCCCAGACCAGGGCTCGAACCCGTGTCCCCTGCATTGGCAGGCAGATTCTCAACCACTGCGCCACCAGGGAAGCCCCCCACCACGTTTTTGAAATTGTTTATTAATAAAGGTGAAAGGGGTGGGAAAGTTATTTACAATTATTTTATGGTCATCAATGTGGAACGGGTGAGATAAAAAACTAAAGATAACATCTAGAAAATAAATATGCCACTACGGAATCAAAGAGCTGCGAATGGAAGCTCCTCTTATGTACTGTGATGATAGTCAGTATTGAAGGGTGTCGTCATTTCTTTTTCTTTTTTTTTTTTTTTGTCGTGATTTCTTAAACATGACAAAAACTCCAGAGGGATAGACTTCTTGAATTAGTTATTATGAACAAGGTTTTCTGAGCATTCAGAGGTGGGGAAAACAATGAAAAACAACAACAACAACAACTTCCCTGGAAATTTATGCTCTTAAAAAATTGATCAGGGTATATTTTTGTATGAATAAGGTATTTTATCAATTGGTCCATCAATTCACCTACTCACTCAACCACCCATTATAATGGTGTTAAGATTGGCATTTAAAAAAGCCTACGTGCGAATCTGTCCTTTACCATCAGTCAATGAATTTTTTTCAATCATATTTCTTTAAATAAGAACTTTAAACTTTTATGGATAGCAAGTTAGTGACTGATTTCCATTTTCTTTATTGTAAAAATTGGGCTTGTTTATGAGAGTTGTGAGAAAAATATAGTCTTAAAATACATCTATCCAGTCATTCAACATACATGTCAATAACACATACTTTGTGCTGAGTGCTAGGATTCAGTGGTGAATATAGTTAGTAGATTTTAGAGATGGAAGGAACACCATGAGATGTTATAGGATGAGCTGGTAAGGCATAGTTACTGACTAATGAGACACAGACATGGAGAAAGGTTGTGGCTTGCCCAAGATCAGAGCTTGTAAATTATTCCTCAGAATATATAAGGTTATTTTTAGATATCATTTTGATTTGCATTAATCTTCTAAGCATTACTGAATGATAAACTACAAAGATAGCCAATGGTAAAACGCCATTGCACAAATGAGAAACCATTAAAAAGGATACTCTTTAGAAGAGGGAGGGTTAGGGATAGATTAGGATGGAGTGGGGGAAAATATTTAGGATCATTTCAGTTCATCTGGAAATTTTTCAAACTTGAGGCTTTTCCCCTGTTGAGTTGCATATGGCTTAAAGAGTTGAAAAATAAACTAATGTTTATTGAGAATCTAATGAGAATCTAATATATGCTAGGCACTTTAATGTATATTAACTCATTTAATATTCACAACTACTCTGTAAAATATTGTATTGTTAAGTCTGAATGGCTGTTTCAGCTTAGTGTCAGAGTGTGTGTGTCATTCCTTAACGGTTGTCATTGTCCAGAGTCTGACACACAACTCTTGGTTCAGTAACTGGACTATTATGTGGTCAACCAGAGGTTAACGGGCCCAGGCAAATTGGTCCCTTCTAACCAAACTCATAAGAGTCTGGTTATAAATCAGAGCATCAATTTACAAGTCTCTATGAGGAAATTAACTGCCAAGTAGACCAAATATTCATGTCAGCTTGTCAGAACATTTTCTTCCCTGAGGAGAAGGACGCTTGGGAAATAAAGGACAGGAGAATGCCAAGGAAGTATAAAATTAGAAGAAAGTGAGTTGAATGCCCTTAATAAGGAGAGTGTCATGCAGTTACTGGAGCCCAGTGTGCCTTCCCCACATAGGAATATATCTGCCTGGCTAAGGGATCTGAATACTATTATTACCGAGTCAGGTCCCTTTGTCAATATTGTTTAAGATCATGGCCAGTTGTAGACTCAGCTGCAGTAAGAGAGAGTAGATTGGGAGAATCTGAGACTTTGTTCAAAACAAGCCCTCTAGTTTGGGCCAAGCATCTGCAGATGCTAGAAGAAGGAACAGAGAGGCAGTTTATGGAATAAATATAGTAATCGGGTTAGAGATTATGACAATAATCATCTCTAACAGTGACTCAAGATTTATTATGTGTTAGAAATTGTGCTAAGAACTTTACATCAGTTACCTAACTTAATTCGCACAGCAACCATCTCTGATAAACGCTGTTAATATTCCTATTTTATAGATGAGAAAACTGAAGTTTAGAAAAGTTAAAGAAATATACTGGAAAGTGGAATCTTAACATAGGATAGTCCAAACTGGATTGGGGGCATCTCAAGGTTACTGTGTGCAAAGTTGAACTCTTCATTTCTTCTTAAAACACATTCGTCCTCCAGGTCTGAAGCCTCTGGGTACTAGATCCCTCCTTCTCTCCCTCCCTCCTTCCTTCCTTCTCTCTCTCCCTACTTCTATCCTTCCTTCCTTCCCTGCTTCACTCCCTCCACTCTCAGTTCCTGACATCAGAAAATCCAGTAAATTTTACCTCCAAAATACATGGTGGATCTTCCCCCTTTTCTCCACCTCTGCAGTCACCACTCTAGCCCAGTTATGGACCACCTCCTGCAGCCGCTAGCCCCCCTCCCCTGCAAACCAATCACTGTCCAAAGAGTGGTATTTTTCTTTATTGAGGTGTAATTCATGTAACATAAAATTAGTCATTGTAGTCATTTAAAAAGTGTACAATTGAGTAGCTTTTAGTACATTCACAATGTTGTGCAACCATCACTACTATCTAATTCTAGGACATTTTCAAAAAGAACCCCTCATCTGTTAAGCACTTTCCATTCTTCTTCCCTTGGAAACCACTGATCTACTTTCTGCCTTCATGAATTTGCCTGTTCTGGACATTTCATGTCAATGCAATCATACATTTGTGGCCTTTTGTGTCTGACTTCTTTCATGAGAAATAATGTGTTCAAGGTTCATCCATGATGGAACATGTATCAGTACTTAATTCCTTTTTATGGCTGAATAATATTTTATTATATTGATATATCACATTTTGTTTATCCATCATCAGTTGATAGACATTTGGGTTGTTTCCACCTTTTGGCTATTATGAATAATGCTGCTGTGGACATGTTTTTGTTTTGTTTCTGATTTTTAAAATTTTTATTTATTTTTTTATTGGAGTATAATTGCTTTACAGTGTTGTGTTAGTTTCTGCTGTACAGTGAAGCGAATCAGCTATATGTATACATATATCCCCTCCCTCTTGGACCTTCCCCCACCCCTCATCCCACCCATCTAGGTCATCACAGAGCACTGAGCTGAGCTTCCTGTGCTTTATAGCAGGTTCCCACTAGCCATCTATTTTACACATGGTGGTGTATATATGTCAATCCTAATCTCCCAATTCATCCCACCCTCCCCTTCGCCCTCTGTGTCCCCATATCCATTCTCTATGTCTGTGTCTCTATTCCTGCCCTGGAAATAGGTTCATCTGTACCATTTTTCTAGATTCACATATACACGTTAATATAGGATATTTGTTTTTCTCTTTCTGACTTATTTCAGTCTGTATGACAGACTCTAGGTCCATCCACATCTCTACAAATGACCCAATTTTGTTCTTTTTTATGGCTGAGTAATATTCCATTGTATATATGTACCACATCTTCTTTATCCACTCATCTGTTGTTGGACATTTAGTTTGTTTCCATGTCCTGGCACTATAAAACTCTTAGAGGAAAACATAGGAAAAACACTCTTTGACATAAACCACAGCAAGATCTTTTTTGACCCACCTCCTAGAGAAATGGAAATAAAAACAAAAATAAACAAATGGGATGTAATTAAACTTAAAATCTTTTGCATAACAAAGGAAACCATAAACAAAACAAGAAGACAACCCTCAGTAGGGGAGAAAATATTTGCAAACGAAGCAACTGACAAAGGATTAATCTCCAAAATATACAAACAGCTCATGGAGATAAATACCAAAAAAAACAAAACAAAACAACCCAACTGAAAAATGGGCGGAAGACCTAAATAGACATCTCTCCAAAGAAGACATACAGATGGCCAACAGGCACATGAAAAGATGCTCAACATCACTAATTATTAGAGAAATGCAAATCAAAACTACAATCAGGTATCATCTCACACTGGTCAGAATGGCCATCATCAAAAAATATACAAACAACAAATGCTGGAGAGGGTGTGGAGAAAAGGGAACCCTCTTGCACTGTTGGTGGGACTCTAAACTGATATAGCCACTGTGGAGAACAGTATGGAGGTTCCTTAGAAAACTAAAAATAGAACTACCATATGACCCAGCAATCCCACACCTGGGCATATACCCTGAAAAAACCATAATTCAAAAGGACACATGTACCCCATGTTTTTGTTTTAACACCTGTTTTCAACTCACTAGTGTAATCTTTTAAAAATGAAAATCATGTGGTTTCCCTATTTAAAAGCCTTCAGTGGCTTCTCATTACAATCATATTATAATCCAGATGCTTTCCTTTGCCCCATAAGGGTTTGCATGCTCTGCCTCTCCTTTCTCATTTAAGCATCTTTCCTCTTCCCTCAATATGTTCCAGCCACACTTGCCTCCATTTAGTTCCTCCAACTTCCCAAGCCTTTTTAAGAGTATGTACACCTGCTGTTTTCTGGCCTGAAATGCTCTTTCCATTATTTCACGTGGCTAGTTTATTTCATCCTTCAAATCTTCATCCTTAATGTTACCTTCCCTGAGAGGTTTTTCCCTGGCTACATTATTTCCTGTTTCCTTCCTAATACTTTTCCCACCTTGTAATTACATGGTTGTTTCTACTGTCTGTCACCCTCACAAGAATGTAAGTTCCTTAAGGTCAGGAATTAAAGTATACCCTTTTTCATCATTACTATCTGCACCTGTGCTTAGCACCATACTTGACATAGAAGAGGTACTCCATAAGTGTTTGTTGAATAAATAAATAAATGAGAAAGATCACAGGTGCTGGATGTGAGATGGAGTAATTCAACATGTGGTTACAGAGGTATACTAACAAAAAGGAAGAGCAAGATGGTGGGGAATCTTCAGTTATGCTAACATTTGAAAATCTAGGCAGGTGAGTGGTCAACAGAACAAGTCAGTCATTGGTTCAAGATGGGAATTTGGTCAAGGAGTCAGAGCAAAACCTCTGCATATAAAGTCAGAGTTATGGAAAAAAAGAGCATGGTTAATTTGATGTCAGCTCTAGAGAAGTTGGCTAAATTTTCTTAAATATAACCTTTCTAAAATCAGGATTGCGTCTAGAAACCAGGCTGGGACTGAGGTTACAGCCATAGCTTTTGGAAGAGGAAGGACACAAAAGATGAGGAACTAGGCAGGGATGACAAACCCAAAACTGTGTTAAAGAAACACTAATAGACTTATGCTCTTCAGATCATCAATCTCCTTTTCACACTTTTAATTAACACTTCATCCTTATCTACTTGATGTGAATAGGTTGTGGCCAAATCACATCATGTTCCCTTGCCTCCTGGATAATGACCAGGTCCTTTCTAGCTCTGAAAATCTATGATCCTCCATGCCACAGTTTCCAAGTTTCAAATGATATTTCACTGTACACAATTGATGTTGGCTCTTTCTTGATGATTTCATTGGTAAACAGTCTTCATGGACATAAGAAGTGTTATATGTGTCTGTGGGTCCTTGTGGGTCCTTTCAGACAGAGTGGCACTTCTAGACTTGACTGCTTGACTCAGAAAAACAGCATATTTTGGAACCCGTAGCCCTTAATCTACTGACTAGAGATAGAACTTCAGAAATAAAGAATTTGAGTAATATTTAGTAGCAAAATTGCCTAAATTATTGTTTAATATAGTGGTTGATTAATGGTAAACACTTATGTTTTAAAAAATCATTAAATTTTAGAAAGTTAACATCCAAAGTATTTTTTTCACTGAAGTTATTAGATCAATCCTTTCTCTGAGGATTTCATTTTGATTCTTTCTGAACACAAAATTAAGCTAGTAGAATAGAATGTTACTGGTACCTAAATTACAGGATTAGACTAAATCTATCTTATTCTTCACTGTGCAATGAAACATGATAAAAATGAGAATTAGTCTGTACAAACCAGAGATGTGTTAACAAGATTCTTAGACAAGTGTTAGACATTTTCCATGACTGATTAGGTAGCACTGTAATGAGACAGAGCTAGTCTTGGATTACAATTAGAAGTTTGAAGCAAGACTTTGAAGTTTTAAACAAATTTTATGGAGTACAAAAATGGTTAAGTTGCGCAATATGAAATGTCAGCTCTGGGCTTCTTAACATGTAACACTGAAAATGTAAAGTTAAAGAAAAATGTGATAACGTTTAAAGATAGATCTAAAAATAACTTTTGAAAAAGTCTTGAATTTGGACTTATAAGGAATAAAAACACGAATCAAGGAGAAGATATTTAAGGAAAAGAATGGTTATGTAAGCAAATGTAGAAGGACTAATGGAAGTAGAAAATCACCATTTTGCAACCACTGTGGAAACTGGATTCAGAAGAATAATCAATGGCTGCCAAAAGTTTGAGGAGGAATGGGATATTTATGTGTTACCAGAGTATCTCCTTAGAGATTATTTATTAATTACAAAGCGAGAAATGGTAACTTTACAGTGGGGAAACTTGACTGCCACTACTTTATTGAGTGATCAAAGTTAACATCACCAGTGATGGGATAAACTAAGATTTGATTCCTGACGTGATACACTGAGAAAGTCACAAAATCGTTTCTGTAGTATTCCTGCCCAAAATGCATAAGTCGAATCTAATCATGTGGAAACATCAGACAGACCCAAAAAGACATTCTTCAAAATAACTACCTTGGTACTTTTGAAAAATTTCAATGTCATGAAAAAAATGTGAAGAACTGTTTCCAGTAAAGGAGACTGACAAGACATGCCAAAAACATGTGATTTGTGATCTTTGATCTGTATCAGAGAAAAAAAAATTCCGTAAAGGACATTATTGAGACAATTGGAGAAAAAGAAATAAAGACCATAAATTAGGTAAAGGTGTTATATAAATGTTATATTCCTGGATTTGATAAATGTGCTGTGGTCACATAAGAGAATAACCTTGTTCTTAGGAAATGAAGAATATCCTTGTACTTAGGGATAAAAAGGCATGATTCTGCAAATAACTCTCAAATGGTTCAGGAAAAATATTTTGTGGTATGTTTATGTGTTTGTGTGTGTGGGTAGAAAGGAGAAATATGGGCAAGTGGTAAGAGTTGGTGAATTTGGTTGAAGGGTATACAACGGTTCTTTGTTCTATTCTTCAGACTCTTCTGTAAGTTTGAAATTATTTCAACATAAAACGTTAAAGAAAAAAATGAGTGATTTTTAATCATCTACCAGAGGAAAGGTGTTCTTTTCTGCTTAAGTCCCTGTCACTGAATAGAAAACATTTGACAGTGCCAAACTGAAAGTGTGGACCCCATGAGGCAGAGCTGATAGCAGAGTTGGTAGATGAACTTGCAGTATTATTTATCAGTATAATTCAGAAACCAAGGTCGAGTTTCTTATAACTCTCTCTGAAGATTGTTACCTTGTGTGGATAATTCAGTTCATTTTATAAATATTAAAAGGGCTCCTATTATATGTCAAAAACTTTGCTAGGCACTGGGGCTACAGTGATGACTGAATCCCTTGTTCTCAGGTTATTGACAGTTGGGGAGGGGGGACAGCTATAAAAATAAATTTAATATGAAATAGTAAAAGTAAACATAGAAAAACAGGCCCAATAATTAAGATGGTATCGGAGAGGAGGGTTTGGTGTGGTTGAGGGGAGTGACAGTGAGGCCCAGGAGTTTTCCATTTGGTAGGGGTGGAGGGATGGAGCAGTAGAGATTCCTGGCAAAGGGAGCAGTAAGGGCAGAGGCAGGAGATGCAAGAAAGCTTGGATTGTTTTGGGGACTCTTAGCAATTTGGTATTGTTGAAGTGTAATATAGCTTTCTGATTTTCAGTTTGTAATAATAAAAAATTAGTTTTTAGTTTAGCTATAGTTATGAATATTGATAAGACATTAAAATAGTATAAAATAATTAATACTAGGGAACATACAATACAAACTGATCCTTTCATAAGCTGTTCTTATTTTGTATAACGTGGCATTTTTAAAAATAACTTGGGATTCCTCCTATTTGGCCTTTGTAACTTTTGCAGCTTTTGTCAAATTTGAATAATATATGGACTCTTTTTTTTTTTAAGGAAAGAAATTCCCATAATTCTCAGCAGGTACATCTCAGATGCTTAGTGGCTGGTAGATCTCAGTTTGAGAATAAAAATGTCTTTTAATTACAAATTACTACTATAAAAGAGATATTTTGTTTTCAATTGGCAAAAGTGTTTTGGATTATCAAAATGAAAATAAAACAAATAAAACACAATCATCAAAATGAAAAATATTTACAGTCTTTGAGTCAAAAGCTTAATATTCATATGCAAGCTTTACACAAATCTGTAAATAATACATTCAGGCACCCATAAGTACATGGGCAAACAACCTGATAAATAATTTACAAAAGATGAAATAAAAATGACTAGTAAGCATTTAAAATGTCCACCTTCATAATAATTTAAAAAGTAATTTATAATGAGAGACCATTTTTGACCTGTAAAATTAGTAGATATTTTTAAAAAGTATAACTTGGGTTGATGAGAATTTTTAATAATAGAAAAAAATTGCAAGCAATCTAGTTACCCAACAGTGTGGAAATAGTTAAATAAAATATGCATTGATGTAGTATGATATTACCTGGACATTAAAATGTTGGTTTTGAAAAATTTTAAATAGAAATGCCTATGCTTCTTATAAGTTAAATGTAAGAAGCAGTGAACAAAAAGTGTGATTTCCCCTTGTCAAAATTTACATAGAGGAGGATTTTGATAAGTATGCTATGGTAATAGAGGATGTTATCAGTAGGAGAAACTGGGTGAAGAGTATACAGGAACTCTCAGTACTATTTTTTGCAGCTTCTCTAAGTCTAAAATTATTTCAAAATAAAAAGTTAAAAAACATACATAGAAAAAGGACCAATAGGAAAAACAACCAAATCTTAGTAGTAATTTCTACGTGGTAAAATTAAGTAGTTTTTCCCTTTCATTTAAAAAATGCTTTTCTGTAACAAATTTTTACAAGTTATATGTTATATCATCATCATCACATACATACACAACTCCTCTCCCTAAAATTACAACAACAACAAAAAAGCTAAACTTGAAAGAAATATACCATCTACCACAATCAGTTTGTTGATCAGTGTGGCAGCTAAATATAAAAACATGAATGTGAGTGCTGAAAAAGGGTCCATATGGGTGGAGGATAATACAGAGATATCAACTGTGTAAGGATGCATTTTACAGGTGGATGTGAAGTGTGAGAGTAGATAATAAAAATAAGGACAGAGATAGATTTAGGAGACTGTGGCACTGAGATTTTTATTTTAGTAGTAAAGAAGAACAGGAAGTTGTCTCAAAAGAGAGTAGATACCTGCAGTATTTTATGTTAGAAGAGAATTAAGCTAATTCTCTGGGTTTCTAGGGAGCGTAAATCATAGTAGATTGTGGGAGTATTCCCCAAAGGTTTGTTTTTAATAAGTTAAAATTGTTTCCTTTAAATAACTATCTTCATACTTGTTTTTATCACAGACTCCTTTCTAAGCAGCTCAACTTTGCAGTGGTTCAGGTCTTCTGAAGAGACAGCCTCTTATCTTAATGAGTGACGAAGGTAATCATCTACTCGAATTAAGTCCTTCTTGATGTAGACTTTTGTGTAAAATATTACTTGTTCAATATTAAATAAGGACAAATAGAAAAATGAATATATACTATGGTGTCACTAGGAGCCATACCTGAAAAACTGCAGTATATTAGACATTGTGTTTCTCAGTCTTTTCCTATCTCAAGACCTCTGAGATGCATGGCAACCTCCCTTCTTTGCCTGGGGGCTCCCTATAGCAGCGATTCTGGGGAAGGTGTGGTGAGCAGGGGCTATGTGGTTTGTAAAAGCACATCACCATGCATACTCAAGTCAATTCTGAAACTGCTCCCTTTCTCCTGCATTGCCCCCTCCACCTTAAGAGTTATTGCTAAAAAAAAAAAAGATAAATAAAAAATAAAATAAAATAAAAAGAGTTATTGCTAGCATCAGAACCTTCACATTTTTCTTAAAGGATTATTATTTTCAGCCCCCTTTCTCATTTTTCTCCTTCGAAAAGGACCTAGAGGCTCCACTTTAAATTCTGACCCTGATTCCTGCTGTCTTCATAATTAGATTTTAAGCCCCTGGCAGGGAAAGATCAGGTCTTATCCACCTTTTTACTTTCTTCAGTGTTAGCCTTTAACTTACGTTTTTTAATTTTTAATTCTTTTGAATTTTATTTTATTTTTTTACACAGCAGGTTCTTATTAGTTATCTATTTTATACATATTAGTGTATATATGTCAATCCCAATCTCCCAATTCATCACACCGCCCCCCCCATCCCCGCCGCTTTTCCCCCTTGGTGTCCATACGTTTGTTCTCTACATCTGTGTCTCTATTTCTGCCTTGCAAACCGGTCATCTGTACCATTTTTCTAGATTCCACATATATGCGTTAATAGCCTTTTAAAAAAAAGGTAGTTACGTAGTAAATGTTTACTGAAAATGAATACTATTTTCCTTAAGGGCAAATTTTATTCCTTCATGAAGGAAAATCTATTCCTTGCTATGAAAAAAACAGTAAATGTTGCATAAGTACAAATTAAAATGGAAGATGACAAGAGTGTGTAGCTTAAAGCTGAGCAGCAGCTTTGATCTTTGGCTGAGTATTTTAAAAAGATTATAAGGGTTATTAAAAATAGGATCTAAAGGTCTAACAAGACTTTAGAAAGGGCCCAAGAATGTGTCTAAATCTGCATAGGCTCCTGAAGGCTGCAAGCACATTGCAGTATGCTGATCATCACTGACAGGGACCTCTGCTCCAATGAATGTGTTACAGGGGAATCTGTGTCCAGAGCCTCTGCCCTCTGAGTGTGGATTGCAGTTGTTCCTCAAGTATGAAGACTGGGGAATGACAGATTTAAAAGACATTTTCTTTTATGCAAATATACAGTATTATTAACATTCTCATGCCTGGGGCAGATTACTTCAGTTGTTTAGGCCTGTGTGCTCCTTTGTGAAAGAGAATAACAATAATCACCTCGTAGACCAAGGTAAGGATCAGATTGACCCAATGTCTGAGGAGTAGTATGGATATGTTGAATAAACAGTGGTTTTTATTTTATTCACAAATTGAAATTCAGGAGTATGTTACAAATGTTTAAGTATATTTGAAATAGAATTACTAGGGTCATATTATACCTCAGCTCCATTGTAGTTTAGATTGGCTTATGTGAACAGAGAGCAGGGCATTGCTACCATGTCTAACAATGCTTTAAGGGAAGACAGTTTCTCAAAACCACATAACTGGCATCCTTCTAGAGTTGTGGAACTGTGATGCACTCGTAGGATGAGTGGTACCCAGCTCTTTTCCCTGTTGCTCATTTGATATTTATCTCTCTTTCCTGAATATTGGCTATTAGATAACCTAGAAGAGATATCACAACTTTCACCATCAGGAAAAAACCATTTCTTTCACAGGTAATATCTACTTTGAAAACTTCTACTAATGGATGCTTCTCTTGGCCTTCATTTAAAGTCAAGTAGCTTGCAGGCCTCCGACCTTAAATTAATGAATGACTTTCTCTTTGTCATTTTTAAGTTAGACTCCTTGGGCATGAGTCATTACTCAACTCACTTTGTAAGGACACTTACTTTTCTTTTTTTTAAAAAATTTATTAATTTATTATTTTTGGCTGCATTGGGCCTTCGTTGCTGTGCGCGGGCTTTCTGTAGTTGCGGCGAGCGGGGGCTACTCTTCGTTGTGGTGTGTGGGCTTCTCATTGCGATGGCTTCTCTTGTTGAGGAGCATGGGCTCTAGGCACATGGGCTTCAGTAGTTGTGGCACGGGGGCTCAGTAGTGGTGGCACACGGGCTCTAGAGCGCAGGCACAGTAGTTGTGGCACGCGGGCTTAGTTGCTCCGCGGCACGTGGGATCTTCCCGGACCAGGGATCGAACCCGTATCCACTGCATTGGCAGGCAGATTCTTAACCACTGCGCCACCAAGGAAGTCCACTTTACATTTTTTTAATCAATTTTTTTGCAGTTTTTACATGTGCAACAGATGAAAAACTATGCTGATTAGAAAAATCATAGAAAAGAGTATAGATCTTGGCAAAAACGTGCCCATCCGTAGGACAACACTTGTATACTTGTTAGAGTAGAACACGGAAGCTGCAGCATCACCAGTGCTACCATTATCAATAGAAAATATTCAGTAAACATAAAATTACCTGTGAAGTTGTGCTAGGTGTCATAATAAGGGAATCACATTGAGAACAGTGACCAGGAATTACTTATATAGAATTGACAGATGGACAGAACAAAAACAGTAAGCAAATATCTGTGTATGGGCACTGTGGTTTTCATCACATATAAGTTACAACCTAAATTTTGGCATGTGGGTAAGGTTGATTATGTGACTGAAATAGCAATCCGAAATAAAGTTTAGGACTTTCATGTCTTGTCAAACTGATGCATACAATAGTAATGTGAATAGGAGCTCTTGAGTTTGTCAGGGGTTAAGGCATTTCAGTTTTGGCAGCCACCAGTGCAGGACATCAGGACAGTGGCAGGGAGAGTGATGGCTGTTATTCTTTGGAGTGCCTTCTTCAAGGCTGACCTAGACTCTGGTTGGGCCTGGTGCTAGTGCCTGAGGCAAGATAATGGCTAGTGCTACTTTTCAGAATGTGCCATTGGCTCCCATGACTGTGGGAGGGGTCAGAGAGGGGAACACCAGCATTTTAATGCATGTAGCTCCAGGGCAATGTACGGCTTCAGGGACAAGAAAGAGGAACACCAGTGCTAGAGAGATAACGATGATGAGACTTGGGGAAATGATTTAGCACCAAAAATTGCCTCAGAGATGAATAATAAACTTAATCTGAAACTTGTAAATTTTGTTTCCAAGTGCACATGTGAGCAACAAAGCCAGTAGACGTTTAAATGGGATTTTCAAGCTGACAGTTTATCCACACTTTAGGCTTTAGCTTAAATGGGAGTGCTGCAAGTCACTTCTTACTCATTTCTGCAATTGAAAGGGAGTCTTTATAGTAATTCTTAAAGCCACTGAGGATTTATTTGTATTAACATCTTAATTTTGCTAAATGCCAATAAAGGCTATGCCTTATATTCACTTTTCTGTTAGGCAATTGCCTGAAAGAAAAATGTGACATTGTAAAATTTAAGAAATATGTCATAACTAGTATTTACAGAAACCTAGAAACTATTTCTATATATATATCTGTATCTATACCTACATCCATATCTGTATTGTCCAATGGTTATACTCTCAAACATACTGATATTATAGAAAATAGAAATTGATATGTTTAGAGTTCATAAGATTAAACATCATATAAAAATTAAACACACACCTATACTTAAAAAAAAAGACTGTAAGAAATGAAGGTAAAGGCAATAATACTTCTCTTACATCGTAAGATAAACATCGTTGCTCAAGACCCACCTGTTCAGTCTTGGATTTTCTATTCTATTTCTGTGGTCAGCCTCACTCCTGTGGCACACATAACAACACTAGAATATTACAAAGAAGATAAGTATAGCCCCTGTGCAAAGATGACTTACAAATTTGTAAAGTTGCCATATTTTTGCATAGTTAATGATTTCTTTCTTTGGGTTCTCATGACACATTGTATATACATTAGCTGTCGTCTTACTGTATTATAATTATTTGTTTACTTCTCTGCCCCTCAACAGAATTACTAAAATAATGAAATTATTCTTTGTATCCATAGTGGCTTGCACATTGCCTGGCTTCTAAAAAGCACCCAGAAAATGTTTAATGAATGAATAAAAGCTTTATAGTCTATGAGTAAGAAACCTGCAGCAACTCTTTGTATATATCCTGCTAACCCAGAAATTGATTCTGAAACAGTTAATCCTTTTCTTACCTTCTCACCTTGTCTTCCGGATGACAGAATTTCTATTTTAGTGTGATGCCCACATGGCCACCTCCTGTTGATAACTAGTGGGCACAACTCAGTTTGATGATGGACAGATGGACAAGCCTGCTGTTGTTCTTGGCCGTAAGACTGTTCCTGCATATTCTCTTATTTGCATCAAACATGCCTTTCTTCCCCTCTTTTTTTGCCAGACTGTACATATTTGCTCCTTACATTGTCTTGCAGTATTAAAGGCTATAAGCAGGCTTTGGAAGACAGATAAGCAGAATTATTTTGAGAGATGCATGGTATCTAACACAAAAGAAAAGGACTTGATGGAAAAAAGACCATAAAATATTGCTGTTATTCAACTGAGGAGGTGTTGGTTTTCTCTCTTTTCTACCATAGTGCGATTGAAATAAAACTGCAATATATTTCTGATAAAAGAGATCCAGATTATGGTACCAGTTATAATTCATTCAAATTTTATGTATAATCACGTACGTAAATAGTAGTTGCTTCAAATTAGCAATATAAACTAGAGTTGCATAGATAAGACATTGGCATGTTAATTACTTAAACAACATGCAACATTCAAAACATTTTAACACATATATTTTCTTTTCTAGAAAAAAGGAAAGGGGGGAAGGAAATGAATATTTATTTAGTTTCTATCATGGGTCAGGCATTTTTGTGCTTTTTCCTATATTTTTCATGTAATCCTCAGAACTACATTGTAAAATAAATTTTATTGTGATTATTTTATAAAAGAGAAAACTTGAGCTTAAAGGCAGTAAGTAATTTGCTCATGGTCACAGAGCTAGGAAGTGACAAAACTGATTCCAAATCGAGTCTTTTCAACTCTTGAATGTATTCTCTACCTACTATGTTTGATTAGCTGGCATACAGTCAGTTTTTAAGGAATTTGGGTTTTTATTATAAATAGTAGTGTTTTAAAGGATTTTCCATAATTGTGAACGGTGTCTTGAATGCCAACTAATGTTTCTGCTACATGAGATGGGATTCTTTTTTAAAATTAATTAATTAATTAATTATTTTGGCCGTGTTGGGTTTTTGTTGCTACACGTGGGCTTTCTCTAGTTGTGGCGAGCGGGGGCTACTCTTCGTTGCGGTGTGTGGGCTTCTCATTGCGGTGGCTTCTCTTGTGGAGCACAGGCTCTAGGTGTGCGGGCTTCAGTAGTTGTGGCACGCAGGCTCAGTAGTTGTAGCTCACGGACTCTAGAGCGCAGGCTCAGTAGTTGTGACGCATGGGCTTAGTTGCTCCGTGGCATGTGGGATCTTCCCGGACCAGGGCTCGAACCCATGTCCCCTGCACTGGCAGGTGGATTCTTAACCAGTGCACCACCAGGGAAGTCTGAGATGGGATTCTTGTCCCCTTTTCCAGATGAGTAAGTGGGTTGATTGGAAAATGATTCAATAATGTGGTACGGGAAAAGTGATCTCTGAATTTTTGGAATGACTAGGCTGGAAGCAGAGTGCTCAGTGTTTCACAAACATCCTTAAGGAACTACTGGTCCATTGTTAGATGTCAGGATTTGCCTTGGCTGTCCTTTTTGCCTAAAGGGTCTGTGCTGGGCTACGATGATGGGGTCTGACTTCAGCTCTTGTTTTCATTCTTGTTTTTGACCTGATTCATGGAGCACCAGTGTCTTGACTGATAAAGGGAGTTGAGGGAAGAACCACTCCAGCCTTCTGGGGCTCTCTTAGCAAGCATCAATTTGTGGCTAGATTTTTTTCTGAGGCCCATTGAGATTGTTCCTGTGTATATCTAGACCCTAGGAGAACCCTTGAACTGATTGCATTTTTTTTTGTGGAGCAGGGGCCATGCAGATCCTGAACTTCCTCTGGCTGTTTTAGCACCACTACTACTCCCTCCCCCGCTTTGGCATGGTAGCAGAGGGCTTACTAAAGACAAGAGATTCTGTGTGTTTGCTACTTTCCTCATCCTACCATCAAACGAGTTAGGCTCACCTTCTCCGTGTGAAAGGACAGGTTATAGGACCAACTGCTGGTGCCTTGTAACCAAGTAACATAGTTGCTAAATGGGATTAACTCTATGAAGTAACAGACCTGCCAGCTGTCATCCTGGTTTCCTTTAGTAATGCAGACAGTGCCAGAGGCAATTTCTAACTGTGTTAATGATGATTGCCTGCCCCTCCCCCCAAAAAAAGCCTTCAATTATAGTATGTCTAAAAATGAGAGTTAATCAAGACAGAATGATCAATTGGCTAGGTAAAATTTAACAAGTGAGTTTCATTCCAACTGAGTTACAAAGGTGATTGTAATGTTTGAAAACTGTCTTTTAGAGAGAGGCTCTGGAAAAATTATAATTCTGAAATGCTGGTATAATTTCCATGGTGAGGAAATGGTCATTATGTTAAAATACATGTTTATTTCTCTCTCCCTCATCTCTTTTTCATATTTCTTTAAATATATGTGTTTTCCTATAATGTAAATTTAATGATTAAACTATATTTAAACTAATGCTTTGCCATTAATGAGAGAAAGGTCACCTTTAAAAAGTTGATTCAGTAGTGTAAGTTATTTCAGGACTGGAGTTGAGCCCAGTTCCTGTTAATGAAGACTATTTCCCTTTTCTTTTTCTAAGACAGTGGAATTAAAATAATCAGTTCTGTCTCTTTCCAGTCATGATGCATTCTAGGCTTAGGTAAATAAACCCAACTGAAAAATAACAGACTAGCCAACCCTGTCTGTCACTCGGCTCGAAGCTGTCATTTTTCGTTTCAACGTTATATTCATGAGCATTAATATGAAAAGCCTCTGTCAAACGTTTGCTTCGTGTGTTTTGATTGCTTTAGAATGGCAATTTAAATACTGAATTTCAGAAACGAATTAGGAGGGGGGTGGAGAGAGAGCCCTGCACAAAGTCAGGCAGCTGGTTCTGGTCTTGCTCTGCTACCTTGTATGCGCCTGGATAAATCACTTTAAATTTCTTAGCATGCTTCCTTTGCTTTTAGAACCAAGATGGTTCGACTAGGTTGGGATGGCACATAGGTGTCCGCTTGTCTGCCAGCTCTGATCACTTGGTCATGCCTGCCTAGGGGGCTGCACTGGGGATGAGGGTGAGCCTTTTCCAGGTGACAGGAACACTGGGAGCGAGAGAGCCACTTATTTGCCAATACCCAGACTCAACTATCAATACTTCTTGGGTCATTTTCTGCTTCTATTATGACTTTCATGATTGTTTTTTTTGGCCAAGCCACATGCCTTGTGGGGTCTTAGTTCCCTAACTAGGGATTGAACACACGCTCTTGGCATTGAAAGCACGGAGTCCTAACCACTGGACCGCCAGGGAATTCCCATGACTTTCATGATTTATTCTTAATTTTTAACCACAAGAAATGTTCTCTCTATCCTTGAAGGTAATTTGAAAATTTAAGAGCAAGGAGACATAGTCTTTGAGATCATCTAGTCAAAACTAGGCTGATGTGTATAAAAATGCTTTGTAAAATGTCGAGCACTATTTTAGATATTTGAGGACAACATGGCTAACTAATGGTAAGCTTTCCCATTGTTTTTTTTTGGGACCCCCCTTCCTCCCTAATTTTTGTGAAACGCTTGCTAGAGAAATGATGCAGGTTTTTAAAAGTACATTTCTTAGAAGTTATTCCACTGACATTAAATTAAGAAAATTAAGTGTTAAGTTGTACCGTATAGGCCGTAAACACTGTAGATATTCCAAGAACTAGAGAGCTAGAGTCATCAGGGGATATTGAAAGAAGAGGTAGAACTTGAACAAGGCCTAAAATGGGCAGAAGTTAGTAGGGCATTTTTAAGTATGGGACAGAATTTGGAGAAAGCATGGAATAAGAACAAAGCATAATTTGGGACAATAAACAGGAAGTATAAACAGGTTTCAATAAGGAAAAATTTGAATTGCTAATAATATTAATATTCATAGTTAACATTTATTCATTCATCTTCCCACCAATATTTTTTGAGTCTTTCCAATGTGTCAGACCCTGTTCTAGATACTGGGGGTATAGCTTTTAGTAAAATAGACAGAAATCATTGATTTTTAGAGCTTACATTCTAGTGGGAGAAGACAGATAATAAACAAAGCAATACGTGAAATATGTAATATGTTAGAGAGTAATAACTACAAAGGAGAAAAATAAACCAGGGGAGGATACAATGGAATGGTAGGGGTGAGCTGCAGTTTTGGATACAGTGGCCAGGGAAATACTCAATAGGTGGGTAATGAATATCACATTTTAGGCAGTCTGCTAAGTGAGTTATAGATATGAAATCATTTAATTTTCATAGCAACTTTATGAGAGTAGGTACGATTGTTATTCTCATTTTATAGATGAGGACCTGAAACACAGACAACCAAAGTCATCAAGAGTGCACAGCAATTAACTGTTAGAACTGGGATTTAAATCCAGGAAGTCTAGTTCCAGAGCTTATAATTTTGGTCTGCAAATCTGGATAACAAAAGTCCTTGAAGAGGCTGTCAGAGGTCACAGTATTGATAGCATTTTAGAGCTAGAGGGAAATTTACTTATTTTCTAATCCAGTGGTTTTCAAAATGTATTAGAGCCACCTGGAGAGCTGGTTAAAACCTAGATTTCTGGATCCTGTCCCCAGTTTTTTGATCTAGTAGGTCTGGGGTGAGGTCTGGGAATTTGCATTCTAACAGGTTTCCAGGTGATGCTGGTGTTGATGGTTTGGGCAGCATTTGGGAATCACTGGTTAGTCTAGTGGTTGGCAAACTCGGCTGCACGTTAGAATCACCTGGGGAGCTTGTAAGGCCAGCCCATGCCTTAATGCAGGAGGTACTGAGTACGCATAATTGGTCTGGGCTGAGACTCTGGTGGTATTAGTGACTACAGTGAACATAGGGGATTAAATACCACTGGTCTAGTTTAACCTTCATTTTACAGATGAGGAAACTGAGGTCTGAAGAAATAGCTATTACCTTCTTGTTTTGGCTCCTAGTATTCTGCACATTGTTTCTTGCTCACCCACTCGGTTCTTGATTGTATAAGGTCAGGAGGTCTGTTAATCTATTTGCCACACAGTAAAAGTTCAATAAACCTCTGTTGTTGAGTTACGAATGTAGCTGGGAATAGGGAACCACTGAAAGTTTTTGACCAGCAAAGTGACATAATGAATGTAATATTTTAGGAGGATTCATTATTAGAAAGGGTAGGGTAAAGAAATTAGAGCTGTGATGATCTTCCTTTTGCAATGTTCCTGTAGAGCCTTGCTACTCAAAATGTGACAGAGACCACCAGCAGCAGTAGTATCACCTGGAGCTTTGTTAGACATGCAACTCTCAGGCCCCACGTCAGACCTACTGAATTAGAACCTGCATTTTACAATATCCCCAGTGATTTGTATGCACATGGATGTTTAAGAAACACTGCCTAAAACATCATATGACCAATACCTGGGCTTATAGGGTGGCCCTAGAGGAGATTGAGAAGCAGCAGCAAACATAAATGGCTGAGCAGGTTAGCTTTTCCTTAAGCCTATTCCTTGATATCTTTCTTTCCTCCTCCAGGATCTTAATAGGTATTCAGTGGTCAAAAAGGTTTGGCAAATACCAGGTTAAATAAAGTTAACATGTTTCTTTATGACCAGACTTCTTTTATCTTTTAATATGCTAATGCACTTTCTGAATCTCTAAGATAAAAGTCGAAGCAGCTACACAGCACAGTTTTTATTGATCATGGAAGTTAGTCTGGGAGTCATCTTCACATATTACTATTTTGTGGAGCACATCTTGGTAAAGATGTAATAGGCCCTTTGTGATTATTAAGGTTCCAGACTTGTAAGATATTCTAGCCCCTGGTCATCTTAGACTTCCTACATTTAATATCTGTTACTTATCTGTGCAAGTGCCCAGCCTTTCCATCACTGGTTCAGGTATATGACTTTACTTCTGACTTACTTTCATTGGCTGAGCCCTATTTGGAAAGAATCATAGGATAGGTCTGTGGGTTCTGTCAGTGCTGGTCTGGGAAAAACATTCAAGAGTTAGTTGCTGGTTATGGTGTCTGATGAAAATGAGGAGGAGATACTGGAGAATGTTAGGGTCACTGGTAATTTACCAACGTTTAGATTGTGGTAGGAATAAAATCAGGAGGTATGACTGAGAGCAAATACTGAGCGTATAGAGAAAAAACATGGAAGTTTGATTGACTATTATGAGACACAACATCTGTCAGCAAATTTATAGTCAAAAATAAAAAGCGAATGAACAGATACATTGGGCAACTAGGGTAGGGTGGTCCAAAATGGCTTTTCTGCAGTTTATTTCCATTGATGGCCTTTTTGAAAAATCATGGCCCATTTTAACCTTGACAGGTTGATTTATCCCATATTCTATGACTCAGAACACATTTGATTTTAAATTATGTTCTCCAATAAATTACCGGTATTTTGGATATAATTCGTATTACTGACATAAAGTTTTTACTTTATTTTTGGTAGCAGAATACCTACTCTACTCTTAGCCCTAAGAGGAATGAAAATATTTTCTCAATAATACCCTTACTTTGGGCAGTAAGCACATCACTTTTAATTTTTATCTTTTCTGTTAATAAACCAATGGAAAGTATTTTTGATTTAGACCTGTCCCTCAAATGCTCAAAGGCTTTGTTTTTTATCCCGTTTCCTGACACTTAAAAAATGTCATTTCTTGAAAAATCAAGGGAGTACTGTTCTTTCTATTTATGGCATCAGTATAACTTTTCTTAGGAATTTTTCTCTTGAAAAATGTAATATTACTTTAATGGGTGAACTTGGATACATAAACGTTTCAAATCTGATTCAATTTGTTTCGCTTTACTGAACCCTTAGTTAACAGAATTTCTTGCACTTTCAGGAGAAATTTTGAAGAGAAGGGAAAAACATTTAAAAATCAAGAATGTATTGAATTAAATAGTCTTTGATTTCAGAAACTTCTGGAGGGGATTAGTGAAGTTTAAACCCACTTTTCTCCATCTCTAAAATCTACAGTTCTCAGAACACTATGACTAGAATGGTGATCCAGAGATCTTATAAGCTGCTAAGTCAACCCAAAGAAATTCAATTTTTCTTATTTTACTAGATAAGGCAGAAAAGTAGACTGATTCTTTACACAATATATAGAGGACGGCAGTCTCTAGAAGGAGTGCTAAGATGCTTGTTGTGTCCTATTGTCAGGCTAAAAATGGTGGGAGATGCAGTTAAGTAGGCAACCCTGACTCTTCAGTGGAGGGGGGGCATGGGAGATTGTGGTAGCTGAGTGACTACCTCTGAACAGGCAAAGAAGACTAGGTGGGTGCTATGAGCATCAGCTGCTGAATTTTGCACAGCATGGGTAGCTTGTGCCAACTCTACACCCTATGGTCATAGGGAAGGGATAATAGAGGCAGGAATTGTCCCACATGCCAAAGGTAAATTACTAATGAGCCTTACGTACATGCTACGGGTTGCCACTATTCTAGAAAGATTTTCAACAAGGATTGAAGCTGGAAATTCAAATTAAGCCTTGGGTTACTAGACAATACCATCAGCTAAATATTTGTACAACATCCATCCAATAAAGTTTTTATTAAACATCATCAGGTGCCAGGTTCTGTGCTGGCTGCTGGAATACCAGGGCAAAAAAGGTAAACGTTGTCATTGCCATTGTATTGCTTGCCAACTAGAATGGGATGCACATAAGTAAACAAAATAGTATAACATAGTATATTATGTGCTCTGATAGGAGAAATACAGTGAACCATGGTAACATACAGAAGAGGGGTGCTTAACTTTCAGTTAATGAGTCAGGTAAGAAAGGCATCTACAGGAAGGATGAATAAGCATTGAACGGACTGAGAGGAGCTGGGGCAGGAAAGAGAATTCTGGGCAAGGGCAAAAAAAGCATGTACAAATGGCTGGAGAAAGATGATAAAGAATGTTCCGTTTAGAACATACAGATCTTGGGAAGGAGGAGAAGTGGCTAGAAGTGAGGCTAGAAAAGTAAACACAGTCTAGACGTGGGGTTTTGTAAACTTTTAGGTTTATTCTAGATGAAAGGGAGAGCCATTGAAAAGTTTTCTAGCAGAGAAATGATTAAACATGTGTTTTAAGGTAATGACTCTGACAGCATTCTGGAAACTGGGGTGGAGGGAGATAGTACTGGAGACAGTGAGACCAGTGGGGACACTGTTGCAGAGGTTTACGTAAGAGAAGATGGTAGCCTGTATTTGACAAATGATTTCATTCTTAATGGCTGGTATTTTTGTATCTGGCACACTAGACATTAAAGTGATTTACTCTTACAAGATTCAAGATTTTATGTCATTCTTTAACTTAATATTGCCCATTTTATAATTCTTCAAGAAACCATTCTTATTTCCTCTCTCTCGTATCTTTGTAAATGATTATGTTTTTCTTGCTTCTTGAATATTCTCCTGCCAATGTCTTTTTTGCTCTTGACACATATCTCTTTTCCACCTTTTGTCGTTGTGTTTTCTTTTTCAAACTTGAGTAAGGAGAATTAATGTTGAGAGAGAAATAACTATGATTCTAGTGAATAGGTCTCGGTTGTCACAAATATGGAGAAGCTGAGGTTTCCTGGAAAGGACTAGTAGAAAAAAATTCAGTGGTTCTCAGCATTGGAAGGAAAGAAGATAGTTTAAAGACAGACAGTGCTTGTAGAGGAAAGGCTTGCTGTACAGCAATCAATATACTAGGATTAGGAAAGACCAACATGGATCAACCCCAAAGTGGAAAAAGTAATTAAGGGCACAAAAGGCACATAATACATGTCAAGTTCAAAGGAGAAGCTCTAAAATTACACAGGGGAGTTCAGAGTTTAAAAATGACAGAAAGAGCAAAGGCAGAAAATGACAAAAGCATTTCATGTAAGACTAACTAAAAGTGCTGAGATATTACAGCGATAGTACATGGGACACAAAAGGTCAGTGAACAGCCTGGAAAGGTGTCTAATGGATGGAAAGGGTAACCCATTGATTGAGGGGGCCTTGTAGACATTGATTAAAAAAAAGTAAAATTAAATGAATTCTTTGCCTCAGTGCTCTCAAAAAGCACAATCTTGCTAAAAAGAGAAATCAATTTAAAATGAAAGAAATAAAATTGTTCCTTGGAAATGTTACCAATCAATAGGTGGTAAAGAAATTGAGAAATTTGAATTCTCAAATAGAACTAGATATGCTTTCTTCCAGAATTAGTGGTGTCAAAAGCCAATATTTCATTCTTAGGTTTGGAAACCCTTTTAAAAATGTATTATGTCACTTTTGTGTATGTTGTTCGCAAGTCACTCAATGTAGGCCATTTTTAATTTTTAATTTTTTTTTACATCTTTATTGGAGTATAATTGCTTTACAATATTTTGTTAATTTCTGCTGTATAAAAAAGTGAATCAGCTATATGCATACGTATATCCCCATATCCCCTCCCTCTTGCATCTCCCTCCCACTCTCCCTATCCTACCCCTCCAGGTGGTCACAAAGCGATCTCCCTGTGCTATGCGGCTGCTTCCCACTGGCTATCTATTTTACATTTGGTAGTATATATATGTCAATGCTATTCTCTCACTTCGTCCCAGCTTACCCTTCCCCCTCCCCCTGTCCTCAAGTCCATTCTCTAAATCTGCGTCTTTATTCCTGTCCTGCCCCTAGGTTCTTCAGAACCATTTTTTTTTTTTAGATTCCATATATATGTGTTAGCATACGGTATTTATTTTTCTCTTTCTGACTTACTTCACTCTGTATGACAGACTCTAGGTCCATCCACCTTACTACAAATAATTCAATTTCATTTCTTTTTATGGCTGAGTAATATTCCATTGTATATATGTGCCACATCTTCTTTATCCATTCATCTATTAATGGACACTTAGGTTGCTTCCATGTCCTGGCTATTGGAAATAGTGCTGCAATGAACATTGTGGTACATGACTCTTTTTGAATATGGTTGTCTCAGGTGTCTCAGGGTATATGCCCCGTAGTGGGATTGCTGGGTCATATGGTAGTTGTATTTTTAGTTTTTTAAGGAACGTCCATACTGTTCTCCATGGTGGCTGTATCAATTTACATTCCCACCAACAGAGCAAGAGGGTTCCCTTTTCTCCACACCCTCTCCAGCATTTGTTGTTTGTAGATTTTTTGATGAGGGCCATTCTGACAGGTGTGAGGTGATACCTCATTGTAGTTTTGATTTGCATTTCTCTAATGATTAGTGGTGTTGAGCATCCTCTCATGTGTTTCTTGGCAATCTGTATACTTTCTTTGGAGAAATGTCTGTTTAGGTCTTCTGCCCATTTTTGGATTGGGTTGTTTGTTTTTTTGATTTTGAGTTGCATGAGCTGCTTGTATATTTTGGAGATTAATCCTTTGTCAGTTGTTTCATTTGCAACTATTTTCTCCCATTCTGAGGGTTGTCTTTTCATCTTGTTTATGATTTCCTTTGCTGTGCAAAAGTTTTAAGTTTCATTAAGTCGCATTTGTTTATTTTTGTTTTTATTTCCATTTCTCTAGGAGGTGGGTCAAAAAGGATCTTGCTGTGATTTATGTCATAGAATGTTCTGCTTATGTTTTCCTCTAAGAGTTTTATAGTGTCTGGCCTTACATTTAGGTCTTTAATCCATTTTGAGTTTATTTTTGTGTTAGGGAATGTTCTAATTTCATTCTTTTACATATAGCTGTCCAGTTTTCCCAGCACTACTTATTGAAGGGGCTGTCTTTTCTGCATTGTATATTCCTGCCTCCTTTATCAGAGATAAGATGACCATATGTGCATGGGTTTATCTCTGGGCTTTCTATCCTGTTCCATTGATCTATATTTCTGTTTTTGTGCCACTACTGTACTGTCTTGATTACTGTAGCTTTGTAGTACAGTCTGAAGTCAGGCAGCCTGATTCCTCCAGCTCCGTTTTTCTTTCTCAAGATTGCTTTGGCTATTCGGGGTCTTTTGTGTTTCCATACAAATTGTGAATTTTTTTGTTCTAGTTCTGTGAAAAATGCCAGTGGTAGTTTGATAGGGATTGCATTGAATCTGTAGATTGCTTTGGGTAGTATTGTCATTTTCACAATGTTGATTCTTCCAACCCAAGAACATCGTATATCTCTCCATCTGTTTGTATCGTCTTTAATTTCCTTCATCAGTGTGTTATGGTTTTCTGCCTACAGGTCTTTTGTCTCTTTAGGTAGGTTTATTCCTAGGTATTTTATTTTTTTGTTGCAGTGGTAAATGGGAGTGTTTCCTTAATTTCTCTTTGAGGTTTTTCATCTTTAGTGTATAAGAATGCAAGAAATATCTGTGCATTAATTTTGTATCCTGCTACTTTACCAAATTCATTGATTAGCTCTAGTAGTTTTCTGGTGGCATCTTTAGGATTCTCTATGTATAGTATCATGTCATCTGCAGACAGTGACAGTTTTACTTCTTCTTTTCCAATTTGGATTCCTTTTATTTAATTTGGGATCTGTTTGATTGTTACCAAGGTAGTTCTTACTTATTTTTATCATCTGTACATGGGATTGGCTGTGTGAATAGAAGGTGCCCAATATGTACTAGTTTCCACTTATACTTGCATAGGGTTATCATAACCATCTGCTAATGAGTCTGCAGGACTTAAAGGGGAAACCAAATGAAAGGGGACTGATTACCTTTTCTTTGTTTGGCCTTTAAAAGCTGTTCTCTCTGCTTTCCCTCAATGTTGATGACTTGTACTTTGAAGAAGGGAACAGGAGACAAACAGACTCCAGGTCATGGACAGATGACGGAAGTACAGTTTAAGTCCCTGAAAGAAATGTTGATCCTTCTTTTTATCTTCTGTCTTCAAAGCTGTTCAGAATAAGAAAGCCATCTTCAATCTCTGAAAGTAAAACCCTACCTATGTAGTTTAGTTCCAGATTGTTTGGGGACAGGTTCTAAGACATAAACGTAGGACTGGTGAGCGGAGAGAGGATCAGACTGGAGAGACCATTTTGGGTACATTCTTGTGGTGAAGTCAGTCACCAGTACTGCCAATGAATGCCTGAGTGATGATGGGGTGGTAGGAGGAATTTGGTGGGTATCCTAACATTGGAGGAAGATGTTTGGCTTAAGTTTAGCAGCTAAGCTCAATTTAGAACTTTAAATACGGTAATCTCAGGAAGCATGGCTGGACTAAAACTAGTTTTATCTAGGTTTTTCTCATTCTAAATAGTGGACATTGCTGATTGTGGAGGCTCTTGAAAGGAAAAGCAGAGAGGCACTATGACAGAATCACCTTTCCCCTAGAAGATACTAGGCCAGGAGAGAAAAAAGAGACCTGGATCTGAAATACAGGGAGTTCTCTTTTATTCTTGAACTATTCTTAACTTCAAAATATGCCACTTTATGTTTTGTAGTACTCTGTGGTTTTTAAAACGTTTTCTCAAATGTTAGATCTTTGACCACCTAAAGAGGCAAGTCAGGCAAACATCCACGTTTCAGAAGAAGAAATGAAACATGGAGAAATTGTATTTTTTTCTAGCTTTATAGAATTAGGAGTGACAGAGTATCCTTGATGCCTGTACATCAGTGTTGTCTGTAGTCTACACCAACGCTTATGTAGTTCCAGAGGTTACACAGTTTCTCTGTTCTTAGACTTTTTGTTGTTTGGAATTTTAAACTAGTCCATCTGTGAATAGTATTTAAAATAATGATTATTATGTGGTTGCCTTCCCCCAAATTCAACACAAGACTTCAGAGTATGCCCACTGTGTTCTTTGAAATTTGAGTGCTACCCCTACTCTCTTTTTTTATGTTTTCCTCTTTTCTGTCCCTGTGTAAGGCTGAGCAGAGTTTATTGCTGTACATATATCACATTTTGAGTTTATGGTAGGTTTTCTGTTAATGGGTTGGATATTATTGTGTTTCAACCCCTGTGACCCTGTGTCAGGACAGCTCGGCTCTGGGATATATTGCTGAGTCGTAATTTAAAAACCTTCACCTCTTCTCCCTGTCAAGCAAACTTGAACATATAACAGTGTTGTCTTAAATAGGACAGAATTAGGATTTATTTTTTGGTAAACGATGGATATTTGAAAAACAGTGTCTGCTTAGAATAGCTCTCTCTCTGTCTCTTCTCTACTGTCTTTAGATTCTTGCTCACAATGTGTTAAAGCATAATATAAGGTGGTAAAACTATCTTCCCCACTTTATCATGGTGCTATTTTAACTTATACCTTTCAACTACTTCATTTTATGAGTCTTTTTGACCCAAATTATTTTCTGTCCTGAGCAGCTTTCTTGTAGCTGATCATTGCCAGTTGCAATTCTCAGTATTTTCTCTTCTTTTCTCTCCATCCTTGCCTCCTTTTTCTCACTCCCCCTTTCTGTTATTTTCTATCATTCATCCACCCACTGATCAATTCATCCATTCATCCATCCATTTCTATCTCTTAGTAATAGGAAGCTCATATTTAGCATGCATAGTAGCCAAAGCTGTACAATTTCAGAATTTAAAGTTCGAAAGTATTCTTAAATTGAGCAAGTTTAAAGTGAATTTAGAATTGATCTGCCCACTCCGTTTTTGAGCGTGTTTTATAATATTATTATCTTTTAAGTATGATTATATAACCAGCTGCCCATAATTTATGGACTTTATGTGGCATCAAAAACTAAGAAGTCTTTGCTTAAGAGATTGAAATTTAAAGTCAATTCAGGGTGTAGATAAAAAGGCTTTCTGTGTCTATCCAGGTATATTTCAGTAATTGATCTTTATGATTTCAGTGGCTGTGCTGTTTCAGTATCACCCCCCTCAACTCCTCCCCCCAAAGATGGAGTCAGCCCTGCTAGCAAAATAACCCTCAATCTCTGGCACTCTGAACTGCCTCAAGATTATCTCACATTATAGTCTCCGAAGGAAAATGACAGGTGGCCAGGGAATTTTCTTTCAGCAATTCAGTCTGACTTCCTAAGAGAAAACTCTACCTCCCCATTTCCATCTTACAAAAGGCATCATGAGGAATTTAGATAACTCAGAGCTGAGTGACTGGTGAGTTACTGCATGATAAAGATATATTATTTAGGAGATGATGGTCAGAGACATGTAAACTAAATGAAGAAGGAAGAAATAATAGCTTCAGTCTCTATTTTTTGTGGAATAGTGCATATTTTCCAATATGTAGTAGGTTTTCCTGTGTTTTAATATTGAGAATTTTGTGTGTGTGTTGGGGGGAGGGTACAAATAATAATGTAGTAAATCCAGAAGGATTTCGATTTAAGGTAACCTAGCTTATGAGCCAAGAAATGTATCTTATGTGGGTGGTCTCACACTTTGTGCTGAATTTGTCATTATTGTCTTTGTTGAAATGTTATGAGAAAAGAAAAAAAAATTAGGGATATGTATATCCAGAGCTACAACCCTGAAGACTTGTTTGTGGGTTCAAATTTTTTAAAAAAGCTTCTAATGAAATAATTTTTACTAATATTTAAAATATCTAAAATATCTGAAACAGCTTTATTGAGATATACTTTAAATTTAATATAATTCTCTTTAAAGTGTGCAGTTCAGTGGTTTTTAGCATATTTGTGATGTTGTGTGACCATCACTATAATATAATTTTAGAACATTTTTACCATGCCAACAAGGAATCTCTTTTGCATTCACTCCCTGCCCCCCAGCCCTAGACAACCATTAATCTGTCTTTTCTACTGACTTGCCTATTTTGGGCATCTCATATAAATGGAACCATACAATATGTGCTCTTTGGAGACTGACCTTTACTAATAAACTTTTGTGATTATATAAGAAAATTGTTTTAGAATTACTTAACATAGATTTTTTAAAGAAAAACATTAAAACCACTTCTAGCAAATCACTCTTAAGAAAACAACTTTAAATCATGTTTTATCTGTTTATTTCCCAGTCTTTTTCTATTTATTTGTTATTTCATTCATTAATTTGCTTAGCAAATTAATTTATTGAGTATGTAACATGGATCAATCACAGTGCTGGGCATTGGACATACTGAGGTACACAGATGAGCAGCTTAAGAGTTGATGAAGAAGTAATAACCATTGCAATAAGTGTTGCAAATGAGTACAGACTGCCTGTACTGTACAATGCAGATCTAACTTAATTTTTCTAAAGAAGTTATTTAATATATGCCTATATATATTTTATTTTATTTATTTATTTTTTTAACATCTTTATTGGCGTATAATTGCTTTACAATGGTGTGTTAGTTTCTGCTTTATAACAAAGTGAATCAGTTATACATATACATATGTCCCCATATCTCTTCCCTCTTGCATCTCCCTCCCTCCCACCCTCCCTATCCCACCCCTCTAGGGGGTGACAGAGCACCAAGCTGATCTCCCTGTGCTATGCGGCTGCTTCCCACTAGCTATCTATTTTACGTTTGGTAGTGTATGTATGTCCATGCCACTCTCTCACTTTATCCCAGCTTACCCTTCCCCCTCCCCATGTCCTCAAGTACATTCTCTAGTGGGTCTGTGTCTTTATTCCTGTCTTGTCCCTAGGTTCTTCATGACCATTTTTTTTTTTTTTTAGATTCCAGATATATGCGTTAGCATACGGTATTTGTTTTTCTCTTTCCGACTTACTTCACTCTGTGTGACAGACTCTAGGTCCATCCATCTCACAACAAATAACTCAGTTTCATTTTTTTTTATGGCTGAGTAATATTCCATTGTATATATGTACCACATCTTCTTTATCCATTCATCTGTTGATGGACACTTAGGTTGCTTCCATGTCCTGGCTATTGTCAATAGAGCTGCAATAAACATTTTGGTACATGACTCTTTTTGAATTATGGTTTTCTCAGGGTATATGCCCAGTAGTGGGATTGCTGGGTCGTATGGTAGTTCTATTTTTAGTTTTTTAAGGAACGTCCATACTGTTCTCCATAGCGGCTGTATCAATTTACATTCCCACAACAGTGCATATCAATTTACATTCCCACCAACAGTGCAGGAGGGTTCCCTTTTCTCCACACCCTCTCCAGCATTTATTGTTTGTAGATTTTCTGATGATGGCCATTCTGACCAGTGTGAGGTGATATCTCATTATAGTTTTGATTTGCATTTCTCTAATGATTAATGATGTTGAGCATTCTTTCATGTTTTTGTTGGCAATCTGTATATCTTCTTTGGAGAAATGTCTATTTAGGTCTTCTGCCCATTTTTGGATTGGGTTGTTTGTATTTTTGATATTGAGCTGCATGAGCTGCTTGTAAATTTTGGAGATGAATCCTTTGTCAGTTGCTTCATTTGCAAATATTTTCTCCCATTCTGGGGGTTGTCTTTTTGTCTTCTTTATGGTTTCCTTTGCTGTGCAAAAGCTTTTAAGTTTCATTAGGTCCCAATTGTTTATTTTTGTTTTTATTTCCATTTCTCTAGAAGGTGGGTCAAAAAGGATCTTGCTGTGATTTATGTCATAGAGTGTTCTGCCTATGTTTTCCTCTAAGAGTTTTATAGTGTCTGGCCTTACATTTAGGTCTTTAATCCATTTTGAGTTTATTTTTGTGTATGGTGTTAGAGAGTGTTCTAATTTCATTCTTTTACATGTAGCTGTCCAGTTTTCCCAGCACCACTTATTGAAGGGGCTGTCTTTTCTCCATTGCATATTCTTGCCTCCTTTGTCAAAGATAAGGTGATAATATGTGCATGGGTTTATCTCTGGGCTTTCTATCCTGTTCCATTGATCTATATTTCTGTTTTTGTGCCACTACTGTACTGTCTTGATTACTGTAGCTTTGTAGTATAGTCTGAAGTCAGGGAGCCTGATTCCTCCAGCTCCATTTTTCTTTCTCAAGATTGCTTTGGCTATTCGGGGTCTTTTGTGTTTCCATACAAATTGTGAAAGTTTTTGTTCTAGTTCTGTGAAAAATGTCACTGGTAGTTTGATAGGGATTGCATTGAATCTGTAGATTGCTTTGGGTAGTAGAGTCATTTTCACAATGTTGATTCTTCCAATCCAAGAACGTGGTATATCTCTCCATCTGTTTGTATCATCTTTAATTTCTTTCATCAGTGCCTTATAATTTTCTGTATACAGGTCTTTTGTCTCCTTAGGTAGGTTTATTCCTAGATATTTTATTCTTTTCGTTGCAGTGGTAAATGGGAGTGTTTTCTTAATTTCACTTTCAGATTTTTCATCATTAATATATAGGAATGCAAGAGATTTCTGTGCATTAATTCTGTGTATCCTGCTACTTTACCAAATTCACTGATTAGCTCTAGTAGTTTTCTGGTGGCATCTTTAGGATTCTCTATGTATAGTATCATGTCATCTGCAAACAGTGACAGCTTTACTTCTTCTTTTCCGATTTGGATTCCTTTTATTTCTTTTTCTTCTCTGATTGCTGTGGCTAAAACTTCCATGTTGAATAATAGTGGTGAGAGTGGGCAACCTTGTCTTGTTCCTGATCTTAGTGGAAATGGTTTCAGTTTTTCACCATTGAGGACGATGTTTGCTGTGGGTTTGTCATATATGGCCTTTATTATGTTGAGGAAAGTTCCCTCTATGCCTACTTTCTGGAGGGTTTTTATCATAAATGGGTGTTGAATTTTGTCGAAAGCTTTCTCTGCATCTATTGAGATGATCATATGGTTTTTATCCTTCAATTTGTTAATATGGTGTATCACATTGATTGATTTGCATATATTGAAGAATCCTTGCATTCCTGGGATAAACCCCACTTGATCATAGTGTATGATCCTTTTAATGTGCCGTTGGATTCTGTTTGCTAGTATTTTGTTGAGGATTTTTGTAACTGTGTTCATCAGAGATATTGGCCTCTAGTCTTCTCTGTTTGTGGCATCTTTGTCTGGTTTTGGCATCAGGGTGATGGTGGCCTTGTAGAATGAGTTTGGGAGTGTTCCTCCCTCTGCTATATTTTGGAAGAGTTTGAGAAGGATAGGTGTTAGCTCTTCTCTAAATGTTTGATAGAATTCGCCTGTGAAGCCATCTGGTCCTGGGCTTTTGTTTGTTGGAAGATTATATAAGTATTTTAAATAATTGGGATCATATGACACACAAAGTTTAGTATCTTGTTTTCTTAAAAATTTGTAATGAATAATTTCCTATTTCTTTAAATATTCTTCGAGAATGCTATTTTCAGTGACTTCATAATATTCTACTGGATGGATATATCAAATTTATTGGAAATCTGAACATTGCCTGGAATTTAAACTGCTCACAGTGGCATTCACCTGAGGTTTAAAGTGACAAAAACTTACGTGTGAAAGCATATGAATTTATAAATAAGACTTGCCAGTTAATTCCTTTTAATGTATGTCTGCCCTGTACCTTTTGCTTTAAGATCCTTCTAGAATCAGGGCTTAGGATTTTTGGCTCCTGGAGATAAAAAGGTGGTTACAGCACCTTTTGCTTTAATAGACACTCTCACTGTCACTGCTGTAAGATATTTGGGAAATCTCAGAGAAATCCAATGTAAGAGGTGGCAAAAAAAACTGCTAAGCTTTCATGGGCTCCTCTGGACTCCAAGTTGAGAGTTCTTTCTGGACTTAGTTTAGATACTAGGGTGATTGTTGGGAAGTTAGGGGCAGGAAAAGATATTGTTGAAAATGAACTTTTAAAAGAAATGGTGACTCCACAATCATTGATGTTTGGGAAGTACTCTCTTTTTTATTTATGAGTTTATTTGCTTTTTATTTTTCCTTTTTCATTTTGGTTTCTCCTCATTTTAGTCTGTTTCTGTGTGCTCCCACCTTGTTTATTTATTTTATTTATTTATTTTTGGCTGCATTGGGTCTTTGTTGTTGTGCGTGGGCTTTCTCTAGTTGCGGCAAGTGGGGGCTGTACTCTTTGTTGCAGTGCGCGGGCTTCTCATTGCGGTGGCTTCTCTTGTTGTGGAGTGCGGGCTCTAGGCGTGCGGGCTTCAGTAGTTGTAGCACGCAGGCTCAGTAGTTGTGGTGAACGGGCTTGGTTGTTTCACGGCACGTGGGGTCTTCCTGGACCAGGGCTTGAACCTGTGTCCCCTGCATTGGCAGGCGGATTCTTGATCACTGCGCCACCAGGGAATTCCCTCCCACCTTGTTTAAATGTGCCCTCTATTTATCTCTATTTCTTTCCTGTGCAGGTCAGACATATTGTCAGCTACTTCTCTGGGGTCAAAGTCATCCATAAATCCTCTTCTGTTGGTCTCTTGGTTTTCTCCCACCCCTGCGTGTTGCCATTTCATTCCCCACTTTTGTGTTCCATTTTGCTTTCTTGGGCTGTTAGCTCTACTTCTATTCTTTCTTGGGGGGTTATAAGGTCCTTTTTTCATTTAGCGGTATAACCTCTTCATTCTGTTGTGCTTTGGTATCTGTGATGCTTCTCTCTCTCTCTCTCTCTCTGTATTAATATGTATTTCACCTTGGCTCTGTTCATTTCTGGTCCTGAATTTCTTCAGTAGCTTCTCACACATCCTATGTAGACTCATAGAGGGTAGAGAAATTGGAAGGAAAGGGAAAGGACAGCTGCTGTAGTCACTGATGGAACAGCAGCTCCTAATATAGATTTACTTAGAAACGGGACTAACTGAAAAATGGAATTTCCCTAACATGCTGCTCCTATTAAGAAGTTTCCTGGCTTAAGTCCAGAGATTCATTGTTGTTTTTAAAGAAGACCTCTAAAAATAGGCTGGTCCTCCAAGCATGATTATTTATAGAGCCACACCAGATTCTCCCCATGAGCACAATTGACTGTTTTAGAGGCTTGTAATAGGGGAGATATTCTAGGAGGCAGCTGCCTAGAGTCACTTTGAAATAGGTTTTAAAAATTTCACACACAGGATGTGCTTCAATACTCCATATGACAGAACTGGTTGTTTAAGAGCTCTTACCCCAGCTTGCAAGAAGAGAGGGTCAAAGAGTCAATTTGACAAAACTTATTGTAGGGCTGCTATGTGCCGTATACTGAGCTGGATGTTGGGAAGTTATAGGTGAGTGGGTGTACATAGTACCTGCCCTGGTCATAGTCTAACAAGGAACTTGCCTTCATCCATCAGTTCATTCATTTATTTATGCATCATGAATGAACAAACTCTTAGACCTTGAACTCAAGTAGTTCACAGCCAAACTGTTGCTTACTGTTCATGGGAAGACATGTGTTAGAAAAGGGGTTAGGGAACTAACATTTTACATACAGAAAGAATGGTATGTAAAACCATTTCATACCATGGTATGTAAGATTTCAGTTTGATAAATTTTAGATTTCAAATTGATACAAAATTTCTGAAATAACCAAGAGCTTTTCATAGTGGCCCTAATTAATATAATTGGAAAGTTGGAATGGATGATTTCTAAGGCCGTTTTCAGTTATTAAAAAAGATTGTTTTCTGATTTTATTCATGTCTATTTTATCAATTGCTCTCCATCCATAAGAGTCATATACCTGAAAGACATTTACCTAACTCACAGAGATCAAATTTTAGTTTCTGTAGCCACACATCACATTTTATTATCATTTATAACAGGTGCCCCCAGATAGTATTGGACATATGGTCTGGGTTTGTCCTAATAGATCAGTGTAATTTTTTGACCCTGAGTAATTATATCAAAATAACTTACCTTTATTCATAATTGGATATTTAAATCAGAAGTCTGTCATTACCCTTGCATAGTCTGAAATAAACTGCTTCGTTGCTGCAATCAGTATGTTTTCTGGTGATGTGTAAATGTTTGAAAATACTAATCACCTAATTAAGTACCAAAAAATAACCCTGTTCCAAATCAAATTTATATTGGTAAAGGAGAGAGGTTAAAATGATTATCTCAGATTAAAGGGGAAGGAGTGTGAAAAGAAAAGAAGCTCCTCCATTCAGTGTCTGTGTCTCATTTTTTACTTGGACACCAGTCAGCATTTCCTTCACAGGCAGAGTATCTGAGTACTTCACATGATGGCTGTGCTGACTTACCTGGAAATATAATGCATTTGTGCAGTTGCTGTCACCCCAGAATCTTTGAGTACCAGACGGAAGTTGGCTGAAAGGAAAGTGTGGAAAAATGTGGACCAGATTTGAATAGTTCCCAGGTTAGACTGAAAGAAGTATAGAGCTATCATCAAGTTTTAGCTAGTGATATTTGGGTCTAGTAAATGTAGCAGAAGAGACAGTAAACAACAATCTATTTATCCAGGATAAATAGATTTTTTTATGTTAATAGTGATAAGGTATAATTTAAATAGGAAATGATAGTCTAGTGGTCCCTTCTATGGTATTGATTTAAAAATTAGAGCAGATTCAGTATACTCATCATGCAATAAAGAGAAGAGGCAATAAGAAAAGTATAATTTTCCCTTCAAAGGCTCCCTTTTGTATGTTGGATTGGAACTCCTCCTGTATCTCTAGTTATGTACTGATCAGTATTGTTGAATAGCATCCATTTTCAAGAGAGTGGTTGGCAATCTTTAACTGGGAACTTAAATATAATTACAGTTGTTTTAGATGTGTATAAGAAAACGTATTTTTGCTAGTATATGCCATTTAAAATAAGCTTTAAATTTACTGTTGCAGTCTTATGTTTCTTTTATAAACTCAGCATATTTTATTTTAAGCTTCTATGTTATGGAGTGGTTTATGTCATCTATTATCTAGTAAAAATAAAGTTCTGGACAAAGATGCACTGTACAATATCCTTAGACTATGAGCTCTATGAGTAAAATATCTAACAATAATTTGAATTTGAGAAGCCAAATGATTGGATTCTGATAAACACTATTCCTCTATGAAAATCAGATATATTGGCAATTGCATTTGGGAAATATGTTATGCCAGTTCATCTAATTCAGGCATCAAGATGGGTTTTGCATCAAAATGATAAATATTGGCCACCTACATAGCTGCAGTATAGAACTGCCTTCTGTTTAATGTTTACTGCATAGTTCAGATCTGAGCCTCTCTCTAATAGCACCTGACTTGGAGCCAGAAGATCTAGGTTCCAATTCTGGCTTCATTGTTCACTGACCCTGTGACATAGAGCAAGATGAAACTCAGGCTCAAGGTTCTCCTATGTGAAATGAGCCTAACATTATCATCGTACCAAATTGATATTTGTGGTGAGGATCAAATAGCATTAGATAAGAGAATGGAAAAAAAAAGCTCTGAATGCTGTAATCACCCCAAGTAGGTTAGTAATAAATATAAGGTAGCAATGTTGTCAAATGCATTTTAATAGAAAAATTTCATTTTTCCAACAACACAAAGTGAAATTACTGGCATAAAGTACATGTGGCAAACATAAATATGGAATATGAGCTTGTAGGTGTTCCTTTTCTTCCTTACCCACTTTGCTTAGGGAGCCTTACCTCAGTCTTGCTCAGGATCATCTTAGCTGAAGGCTTTCTCCTCCCCTCCTACCCCATTACAATGGGTAATTATGTGCCACCTCCCTTATACAATCTAGTGCTTGCTAGCATTCCTCTATGTAGCTCGTGTCACCCTTTGTAATGGTTACTTGTGTGCATATTTGATTGTCTCTCCCGTTAAGTTCTGAACTCCGTGAGGGTAGGCTCTTGTTTGTTTTGCTTACATACCTGATCGCCAACGCAACATGTGGCACCAAATCATCACTGAATGATTGATTGTTAGGTAAAAGTTTCAGCTGTTAATATGTTTATCTAAATCAATTGGAGTCACTAACCAAAAACTGGGTTCAGGACTGCTCAAAAACTCAACACTGTAATCCGCAGAGATGAAGGAATAGTCAGTCATTCTACTTGAACTCGGATTAATTATGTTTGCTCTAAACGCAGGTGCAAATTGCCACCTTTGGGGCCCTAGGTTCAAAATAAATTCAATTCTTTTACTATTACATGAAAAGGATTTCTGGTTTTAGTACTGTTTACTGCAGTCAGTCGTCCCGGATGTTGCAAACCTTCTGGTTGTAAATAAATTTTGAGTCAATTTTTCATTATTCATTTATAAAATAATTCCTTAAAGTAAGATTATATTTTCAGAGAGAAATCCATATCTTAAGGCTTTTATTTTTTTTACTTGAGCTGTGCTTATTTACCTGAGCACATTCTCAGATTTATTGAGGCCAAACCATCATAGCACATCATCAAGATTGCACAGGACCCAGAGGCTTATGAGTTCCTGTCACAGCTCTGCACATAACTTCTCTGTGGCCTTGTGCCAGTCAGTAAGCACTTACGGACTTTAATGTCCCAGTCATGTAATTGGGATTATAATGTGTGTTTCTTACCCGCCTCACTTGAATGGTGAGAGGATTAATGAAGAGACTGACTTGACCCTACCAGTGAGAAAGAAATAAATCACTTGCTTTTTAAGAGGTTCATTAACTGTTTGAGGCTAGTAGCTATTTAGTGCTTGGAAAAGATAATTTACTAAATGACCCCAGGTTAGCCTCAAAGATGTAATGCACCTCCCCAAAGTGAGAAATTGTTCACTTCTTGCTGGCAAGAGCAGACATCCAACCTTGTATATCACTTTGCAGGAGTAGGTTTCATACATGTGCATATTAGTCACATTGCTCTGTTAATACCTTGTAAAACTAATGCTGGTGAGACTGTATTGAGAATATATTAAAGTGGATTTTACAGTTAATATTTGTTCAAATGAGAAACACTCTGCTGTACTTGATATTTATGTTATTTTGCATCCTAATTATTTTGGGGGAAAAATGTTCAAGCAAGTTCTAGAAACACATTTGCTTTTATCGTAGCAGTGTTTGTGTAGTCATATCCCCCCACAAGCTTTATGTGTTTTTTAAATTAACTGATATAGCTACCTTGTAAATGTCTGTAAAACATGTTTTATGATAAAAAAAAGAAGTCCCCATACTTGAAAAGTTTAGAAAAAACTGTCCAATAACAAGTCTGACTATATTTAGAGTACAAATCTGGGTATATTTAGCATTTCTGTTCCTGACTATAACAAGATCTAAGATACCATATTGGATTTTCCCCATTGTTTCTACCACTTCTGTCTCACTGACTAATTTTCTGATCTTTGTTGTTGATCAGAATTGGGTTCAGAAAGCATGTACCTTTATTCTTCCTTCTAACTTATCAAACAGGGGCTCTTATCATGCACACCAAGAATTTATCAGATGTACTGATTTTATCAAATAGGCTTCTTTGAGATGCCTAGCTATTTGAAGTCTCCCATAATTACATGTCTTGAGACAGTATATGTGAATGTGTTTAGCACAGTGTCTAGTAGCTACACAGTAGATGTTCAGTAAATCTAAGTCTTTTTGCCTTTAAAACAGCTGCATCAGAAATGTGACATTTACATCCTTCAGTTGGCCAAAGGGCCTGTGGTATATGCCCTGAATGGTCTCAGGTCTCTTTCTTTCTCCTTTTATCCTCTTCCAAGTTTTCTGCCAATCACACTGCTCTTTCTCCAACCTGGGCTTCTTTTCATTGAACTAATACATTTTCATCACTGAAATCTAGTTGCAAAGTTATACTATCAAGTTTGGGAAATACATTACAGTCGCCCCTAGATATTCATGGGGGACTGGTTCCACGACCCCTGCAGATACCAAAATCTGCAGATGCTTAAGTCTCTTTAATACAATGGTATAGTATTTGCATATAATCTATGCACATCCTCCCATATACTTTAGAACATCTCTAGATTATTTATAATACCGAATAAAATGTAAATGCTATGTAAATAGCTGCTGGAGTACGGCAAATTCAAATTTTGTCTTTTGGAACTTTCTGGAATTTTTTTGGAATATTTTTGATCTGTAGTTGGTTGAATCTGTGTGTGCAGAACATGTGGATACAAAGGGCCAACTGCACTTTCTTTGCTTAGAACACTCCTGCTCTTTCTGCTCTTTTGGACTCTGTTTAAGAACCACCTACTCTAGCAAGCTTTCCCTACCCTCTGGTTTGAGTTAAATGTCCCTCATCTCTTATTTCATAGAAATCCATATGTATCTCTATTGGTATTTAAAATACGATAATTGTTAGTCCACTAAGCTGCCTCACCCACTAGATTGTAGGTCGCAGCCACTGAGGTTCTCAGGCACTGTATTGCATCTCCGTATGTACATAATCAGCATTCAATAAATATTTACTGATCCGATAAATAAAATTGTATTTATTTCCTTGTGTTAGCATCTCAAATTTATTAGCCATTATGCTTTGGAGTGTAGACATCTCAGATCATAACTCTTATTTCTGCCTCTCCTTTACAAGTGGGTTTCTCATGTAAATTATTGAGCATCTCCTCCATTGTGAGTTTTCTTCCAATATCATTTATGTCCTCCAAAGTAACCATTCTATTTTTATAGTTTTAACTGAGCATTTTCACCACACCACTTTCATTTCCCATTTAAAGACTTTCTGATCAAAGCTGTAAATTTCTGAGCAAACATATTGAGTCTTTCATTTCTTGCAAGATGAGTGTTTTGTCCAAACTAATTTTCATCATTTTGATCTTTTTTTAAACTTTTCATTTTATATTGAAGTATAGTTGATTAATAATGTTGTTAATTTCAGGTGTACAGCAAAGTGATTCGGTTATACATATACATGTATCTATTCTTTTTCAAATTCTTTTCCCATTTAGGTTGTTACATAATATTGAGCAGAGTTCTCTGTGCCACACAGTAGGTCCTTGTTGGTTATCCTTTTTTTTTTTTTTTAATCCATTTGAAATATAGCAGTGTGTACATGTCAATCCCAAACTCCCTAACTTTCCCTCTCCCCCACCTTTCCCCCTGGTAACCATAAGTTCATTCTCTAAGTCTGTGAGTCTGTTTTGTAAATGAGTTCATTTGTATCAATTTTTTTAGATTTCGCATATAAACAATATCACACGACATTTCTCTTTCTCTGTCTGACTTACTTCCCTCAGTATGACAATCTCTAGGTCCATCCATGTTGCTGCAAATGACATTATTTTATTCTTTCTAATGGCTGAGTAATATTCCATTGTATATATGTACCACATCTTCTTTATCCATTCCTCTGTCAACATTTTGATATCTTAAACAATCTTAGAAGTCCAAATCACATTCTGTATTCTCATAACCATCCATTGCTTCTACTCTCTTCTCTTCCCCAAATCAAACTTTTCAGTTTGAGTTAAAAATACATCCCTGGTTCCCAAAGTCTCAAGTTTCCTCTTGGCATAGATACTTTCTAGATTTCTCTACAGTGTTTTTCATCTCACTATGAAACACCAGGAGTGAGACATGTTTATTGTTATGTCCAGAAAAATCAACAGCTTCTGAGTGTCTGTGTCAGTCGATCCAAGTCACTTCCATACCCCATACCAAATACTACCCCACCACTCCCTCCAGCCCCCAGCTTTGTCATTGACATTATGGCATATATTTCCTTCTAACTCTTCAAGGATGATTTAGTTAGGCTTCTTCAAAGGATCCAGAGAAACCCACTGTGGGTCCAAATCTCAAAGGTGTGGCATAGCTCAAGTGCTTTAGCATTTTTTCCCCTTCTTGCCTAATTCTTTTTATTTTTTTAATGTATTCTGTAGTATTTTTTTTTTAATATTTATTTATTTATTTATTTATTTGGCTGTGTCGGGTCTACGTGGCGGCATGCGGGCTCTTTGTTGTAGCACGCGGGCTTCTCTCTAGTTGCGGTGTGCAGGTTTTCTCTTCTGTAGTTGTGACGCGGGTTCCAGAGCTCGTGGGATCTGTAGTTTGCCGCACATGGGCTCTCTAGTTGAGGCGCGCAAGCTCAGTAGCTATGGCGTGTGGGCTTAGTTGCCCCGTGGCATGTGGGATCTTAGTTCCTCGGCCAGGGATCAAACTCACATCCCCTGCATTGGGAGGTGAATTCTTTACCAGTGGAGCACAAGGGAAGTCCCTAATTCTTTTTATTAACCCCTCTCTCAACAGTGAGTATGATTGTCAGAATACTTTATTTCCTTCCTATTTGTAGTCTTTTCTTTATCTGAAGAAGAAAGTAATCATTTTCTCTGACAAGCTGGGTGATATGGAGGTATTTTTCTATAGAAAATTTATGTGTATTTCTATATGAGGCAGGGAAGATAATGCTTTAGCACTAACGTAGAACCTTTATGACCAGTTTCCACATTGATTTTACAGGTACTGATTTCAAATTAGTTTACAGTATTGATATACTTTACTTTGTGCCTTATATAGAAGATTTTGTGGGGGTTTTTTTGTTTGTTTTTTATTTGGTTTTTTGTTTTTTAGTCAAAACAAAAGGAAAACATATACTTCTGTGGTTTCTACATTTTATTTATAAAACTTTGGAAATCTTATAGATATGCAGTTAGGATAGTGATTGCAAAACCAATTTTCAGTGTTCCTATGTTCTGTGCTATTTATTTTATTTATTTATTTTTAAAAATTTTTATTGGAGTATAGTTGATTTACAGTGTTGTGTTAGTCTCTGCTGTACAGCAAAGTAAATCAGTTTCACATATAAAAATATCCACTCTTTTTTAGATTCTTTTCCCATATAGGCCATGACAGTATATTGAGCATTCCCTGTGTTATACAGTTGGTCCTTATTAGTTATCTATTTTATATATAGTAGTGTGTATATATCAATTCCAATCTCCCAATTATCCCTCCCCCCTTACTCCCTGGTAACCATAAGAGTTTCTTTTCTACATGTGTAACTCTATTTCTGTTTTGTAGGTAAGTTCATTTGTACCCTTTAAAAAAATTATTATATTTTATTTTTTTAAGATTTTTTTGATTTGGACCATTTTCATAGTCTTTATTAAATTTGTTACAACACTGCTTCTGTTTCATGTCTTGGATTTTTTTTGGCCACGAGGCATGTGGGATCCTAGCTCCCCAACCAGGGATCAAACCTGTACTCCATGCACTGGAAGGTGAAGTCCCAACCACTGGACCGCCAGGGAAGTCCCTGTACCCTTTTTTTAGATTCCACATATAAGCGATATCGTATGATATTTGTCTTCTCTGCCTGACTTACTTCACTCAGTATGACGATCTCTAGGTCCATCCATGTTGCTGCAAATGGCATTATTTTGTTCTTTTTTATGACTGAGTAATATTCCATGATATATATGTACCACATCTTCTTTATCCATTCCTCTGTTGATGGACACTTAGGTTGCTTCCATGTCCTGGCTATTGTAAATAGTGCTGCAGTGAACATTGGGGTGCATGTATCTTTTCGAATTATGGTTTTCTCAGGGTATATGCCCAGGTGTGGGATTGCTGAGTCATATGGTAGCTCTATTTTTAGTTTTTTAAGGAACCTCCGTATTGTTCTCCATAGTGGCTGTACCAGTTTACATTCCCACCAACAGTGTGGGAGGGTTCCCTGTTCTCCACATCCTCTCCAGCATTTATTATTTGTAGATTTTTTGATGATGGCCATTCTGACCCGTATGAGGTGATACCTCATTGTAGTTTTGATTTGCATTTCTCTAATAATTAGTGATGTTGAGCATCTTTTCATGTGCTTTTTAGCCATCTTTTTTCACATCTCCAGCCTACTCATGTGGACATATTAGAGATCCTTTTCAGCTCTTAACTTTGGTGACTCAGGGTGCTGCTCGTGGTGGATTAGCCTGGCAGAACAATATTGTTGGAGTAGTTCTATGGCCGTTCATGTAGACAGTCTTTCTCTTTCACTTCAACCTAAATATTATGGCAGGCCAGTGGTTGTGTCAACGTGTGAGAACTTGTTTTTACAAATGAAGTTTCAACAGAACATTTATTACTTCAGAGGTTTATAAGGTTAATACATTTTTGAAAAGGATGTGATTCAAGTATGATATTTTGACAAATATAAATTATTAATATATATTAACATTATTAAGGAGAAGAATTAATTGACATTACTTGAGAGGAGATGTGGAGAAAGGGTTGAGATGTCCATATGTTTTTGTAACTATTCCTGTAGCTGTGAGTGCTGTGGGAATCAAACATAGTGGCAGTGATACCTTTCGTTCACATCACACTTCTAACTTTAACATAGTACTTTAATCTCATTTAATTCTCAGAATAACCATGTAAGATGGGCAAGAAGAGTATGAGCCAGATAAGAAAGTTAGGGCTCAGGAGAGGTTGAGTGATTTGAGGACCAGCCAAGCCAAGACTGGAGCTCTCCTCCTGAGCTCCCAGGGCCAGGCTTGTTCCACCACAGTGCTCGGACTTGTTCAAAGAATATGCTAAAGTGCCATTTGAGCCACTTTTGAAATAGTAATTCTTTCCACGTCAGTATACAGGCCAAAACAAATTAAATTTCTATTTTAAAAAGTAAGGATCTTAACATTTATCTTTATCATCTTCATGCACTAATATTTATTGAGGGTCCACAGAGTGGTTGGCACTGTAATTGACTAATTTCATGTGAGTTCAGGCTTCCCATAAGGCAATGATAAAGCAAAATGCTGCTGGCTAAAAACATGCTGTCAGATACACAGGCAAAAATATTTTTCTGTCCTTTGATCAGTGTTGTTTAGTGTTATTAAGCTAAATTTTTACCTCACTCTGAAGCCAAGCAAAACATAGCAGATGCAGAGGTACCACTGATTTTTGAAAAAAGCTCTGTACTCAGAGAAGCTCCAGGGGTGGGTGTGTGTGTGTGTGTGTGTGTGTGTGTGTGTGTCTGTGGATGTAATAATGGCATTTGTCCATTTACTGGTGCATCAAAATTGCTGCCTTTCCTCTGCTGCTTTTGTTAATACAAACTATTGTTGGCACTTCACTGGGTACCCTGTGCTGATATTCACCCTTGCTTTTAGGATTTGAATCTGTCTTATGCATTGTTTCATCACAAAGAACTTTAGTAATTTTATTCTCATTGTATCTGAATGATCAACTTTGTATGTATGACTTGGGCTTGTTATATCCATTTTTAGCACATGTGTGCCTAGAGAAAAAGCAGGTTTTAAAAAAGAGAACAATGGAAGTTAATTATTTTGCTGTATAATGCTGTTTTATTAAGCATTTGGCTTTGGCATTATTCATTGGCATCTGTCATTTCTCTATGCCTGAGGCTTTTAACTCGGATAACAATTCATCAGAGAAGCACAATTATTCAACAAGAATCCTCTGTGTAAGAACCTGAAGTGTAAACTATTTCAGCTGTCTTTTTTGGGGGGTGATGTGGCAGCTTACTGATGACTATCAATACCACCATAATGTCTCCTTGGCTCATGAAATTCATGACTGGAAGGTTTTCCTTCTTGTAGCTATTACTTGATCATGTTCCTTTCATTATAATGAGAAAATGGATGTGAAAGTGCTTTGAACTTTATTGAATGCTTAGCAAACATTAAAGTATCGTTATTATCATCAGTTATGCCTACCAGAATGCTCACCTTAATAATGTGAGATTAGCTTGAAAAGGGAGCAAGATCTGGTATCTTTAGTTTTGTGCAAGTTGAGGGAATGTAGGAATAAAATCTCAGCTGACAAAGAAATATCTGATCCATTATCTATTTTGTTACTGCTTTACAGGCTTTCAGTGCTTGGCAAAGAAGGATGAGATTGAGGCGGGGCAGAGGAATGGAGAGATAAGAGGGAAATAATTTCTCAAGAGACTTTCACTAAGATGTGGTGGGAAGGCTGGCTCTTTGTCTCTCCCTCACCCTATTAATTTGTACATGTGTTTTTTAGTTTTCATTAGAGTCAGTGATTGACGGTTTTCACTAAAATTAAGTTTTCTTGAAAGTTACCTTATATAGCAATACAATTTTCTAAGATTTCCTTAATACCCTGAAATTACTATAGGATAAGGAGAGATAATCAATTTGGCACTTTACTTAATGTCTAACTTTGCCCAAAGCATGCTGTGTGTGTTATAATGTTGTTATAACAACCCTACGAAGTAGAGTAGGTTTTCTCCATTTTATATATGAGAACAAGGAGGGTCCAAGATGATAAATCTATATGTTCAAGGCTATACAACTAGTAAATGGTAGAGCTGGAATTCAAGACTAGGTTTCTCAGAACCCTGCACCAGGGCTTTTAACCTTGTACCCAGCGTACTGACTTTAAAATGACATGCTTATGCATTTGATATTTTCAAGGTTCTTTCACAAAGGTAATTTTCTCTGACTTTACCAAGAATTGTGGTGATGAGCAGAAATGATTTGCTTCATTTTTTACAAATGAGCTTCAGAGTGTTTTATCAGTTAAGGTATCTGCTGTAACACAAAGTCTAAAAATGTGCAATGTTCTAATATGGTACAAGTTTATTTCTCTTCCATATAAAGTAAAAAACCCCAAAAACCCCTCATGTTTATAATTGGTGGAGTTGGCTGTTTTCCAAGCAGTAACTCAGACACCTAGTTGCCATCCATTTGGTGGAGGCTTCATCTTAAACATATGGTTTACAAGATTATACTGGTAGAAAGAACATGAAGAGGGAGAAAGTGATGGACAAGATCATGTCTCTTCCTGTTCTAGGGAGAGCTAGCTACCACCTGACCCTACTTAATTGCAAGAGGGACTGGGAAGTGTAGTCTCTGGCTGGGCAGAGCTGAAGGTTCAGTGGGCACATGACTGATCTTGTGAGTTTTTGCAGGTGATAGTTTTACCAAATGTTCTGCCACTGTGTACCAAGACCCTCCATCTTTCTAGTCTCTGACATTAATTCCTTATTATCCACTGCCTGGCCACAAAGCCAATCACATAAATTTTAGGTTTTTCTTACAGCAGTACCCCATTTTAAGGAATGATTTTTTTTGACATTGATTGCAACAGACTAACTGCAGTACCAAATAAACCTTAGTCGTCATGGTTTACCACAGTAGAAGTTTATTTCTTGCTCACATAGTAGCAATGTGGGTCCACAATGGTATAGTTGTGTGTTGAGAGTGGGAGAAATCAGGGTTAGGGGAACTATGATCTATACAGTTCTTTGCACATCTTGACATCCACTTTGTCACCTTTAACAGGTGGCTTCCAAGATCACATGGGCGTCGACACCTTGATAGTGAATGGGAGTGTTTTATGGGTGGGTCTGGTAGTGGTGTCTATCACTTCTGCTCACATTCTAGTAGTCAGAACTAGGTCATATGGCCACACCTAACTGCAAGGGAGGCTGGAAAGTGTTGTATAGCTATGTGCTTAGGAAGAAGGGGCAATGGTTTGGTGAATAGCTAGCTATTCTGTTCCATAAGGAATAATGATTTTCTAAGCATATTTACATTGGCCACATCTATACATTTGACAAGGACTGAGTATGTTCACATGAATTAAAAAATATTCCTGCTATTATATAAGCAGAAAGAGAGGTGGAACAGCAAAAAGCTACCTAGCTGCAGCTGAAAGCTCCTGTTTCGCATTTGAGTGTATAAAATATACTGACAAATATGCAAAGCACTAGGCAAACCTGCTTTGATTATATTTGCTGATAGTAAAAATTTGACTTTCAATGTACTGCATACAATTTTGTCATTTGAGAGAGGAAGTGTATTTGTAGACCTATGAATGAGTTCTCTCATCTTGAAAATAATCCATATTGGTAACTAGATTAAATTCATTTTATGGAAAATTTATATTCCTGCTGATTTAAAGAGTGTGATTTTGATAATATGTACTTTCTAACACTAAGCTTGTCTGACTTTAATCGCTTTGTATAGCAAAACATAGACTGATTACATAGCTTTCATTGTATTATTAAAATAAAATAAAATATTATAAATAAAATATTTTTGAAGACTAAAGTAAAAATAACTGTATTGGCATGCAAATGTTAGCATCAAACCTGAAAATTCCTATTATTTTAAGGAAAACAGATTTATAATGAATGAATAGAATAGAATGAATGCTATATTTTCTTATGCCTATCTTAAAAATACAACATAAGGTTCAAATTTATAAAGAGGAAATTATGATTAAATTAACTGAAACAACATCAGATTTTAGGAATATGGTGCTGCTATTCCAGTGGTTTTATTATGAGAATTTATTGTTGGTTTATTGGCTTAGACATGTGGAAAAGGGAAGGTTCACACTGAGCATGTGCATTGTACATGGTTGATTATATCTGACCAATTGAAAACATGGGCCAAAAATTAGGTTTTAAGAAATATTTGTTGAATGAATATTTGGCATATTTTTGGGTTATTTGGTCCAGCATATTGTCAGAAATAGAAATCTTAATTTATACATAATCATGATTTTTTTCTAACAGTTTAAAAGTTTAGATTGTATTCTTATCCAACCTCCCAAACATGACAAGAACCTTACCTGCTTTACATACCCATTAACATCCTCCTTCTCATGCTTCTCTCTTGTTTTTATTGTCCAGAATTTTAGTTTTTCATTTTTTAAGCATATAAAATAAGTTACTTTTTTGGTAGTCATTAATTAAATATAGTAATAGCCAAAAAAATAAATTTCTGTGGTTATCATTGTTTCTTGTGAACCCCACCTTTCCTCTGGGTTTACTTTTCTTCTAGATAAAGTATATTCTCAAGTAATTATTTTACTTATGGATGGTTTGCTTTATAGTCTGTTAGTCATTATCTATCTGAAAATGTCAGTATTTTATCTTTATTCATAGATGGCAGTTTAGCTTGGTATAAATTTTTGGATTAAAAACTATTTCCCTCAGGATTTTGAAGATGCTATTACATTGTTTTTTTTTTTGGTCTCTCTTGTGACTGATGATTCTGTTGTAAGTCTAATTTCTCTTGTGGTTAATGTGTGTTTATTCTCTGATAGCTTTTCTCTTTGTTGCTGATTTATCATTTATTCTTACAATTTTGCCAGTTGTTACATAACGTATTTTGAGGCTGTGTTGTTAGGTGCATATTTGTTGATAGTGCATACAGGCTAATTGGTATATAATTATACCTTTGTCCATTTTGACAGCTGGTTTGGACGTATAAAGATTAAATGCTATCCAGGTTTAATTTTGGGGGAAAATATTATCAGACACAGCCAAGGGCTTGATATCCTCTGGTATTGTCTATGTATTATTGTTCTTTCAGTTTCAAAAATCAGAAATCTAATGCAAAGTAGCTTAAACAAAAAAAGGGCCTTCATTAGCTCAAGTAATTGTGAAGGGCAAGGTTGAAGCTGAATGTGTATAGAATCAGGAACCTAAATGCTTCCATAACACTTCTTCCATTTCTCGCACTTTGTCTTTATATGATAGGGTCATATGCTAGGGTCATGATCTTTGGCACCTTGGGGCTTATATATGAAGAACATTACAACCAGATAATAAAGGGTACTACTTTGGCAGCTCCAGGTAGAAAAGCCCTAGGGAAGGATTTTGATCTTCCCAACTCTGGTCGTTTGCCCATCCCTTGTCCAATCGACTGTGCTCAAATGGATGGGTGGCATGACTGACCTGGTCTGTTTAATATGCTGATACTGTGATCAGGCAGGGTGGAGGTGAGAATTGTTACCAAAAGAAGGAAGAGGTGCTGAGTAGATAAAAACAATAGTTTACTGCGCCTTTCCCCCCCTACTTTCCCAGATTAGGAACATGACCCTTCCTTAATTCTAATCCTGTTCTAACAATATATCTCTATTATTGCCTTTATGACTGAGCCTTCCTTAGCCTTAGCTATGTGCATTTAATAACTTATTTATATGCTTTCTTAACACTTTGTATTTCCTTTGCAGAATTTATCACATTGCCTTATATCTCTGTGTGTCTCCCTTAGTAGACTGTAATCTCTTTATGATAAGGGACTGTTTCCTTTTTGTTTTTATAGTCTTCATTTAGTCATTCATTCAACTTTTATTTATTGAGTGTCTTAGTGCCAGATACTGTGATAGATCCTGGGAAAATAGTGGACACTCAATAAATGCCTTTGGGAATAAAACTTCCTGTACATTCTGAGAAAATATTTGTTATGCTACTAAGGTTTTGACAGGCTAGATTCTTTCATTTCGTTTTCCTGTTATTGTAATTTAAAAGCCTAGACATTCTAGAGAATGACCTTTGAAATGTTACACATGACGGGCATTTCAAGGGAAAGTTTGGCTTGGCACACTGACCTTCTTACTGTGTTTTGAATTGTGATACCTCAGGGAGGAGGGCAAAGCGGCCAAAAATCTTCACAGAGAGATGAGCTGCAGGGCCCCGTGTATTCCTGTTTTCACTAAAACAGGTAACATACCCATGCGTTTAGTCAGTTACAGGCTATTTCAAGATTCTTTTAAACACTCTGAAGTACTAAAATAAACTTCAGTCCTTCTCAGGGTAGCACCAAATAAAACAAAGAGTAGAATAAAATGGAAGAAATGGAAAAAACAAAACAAAACCCACATTCTACCCTCTGTCTACCACTTGTAATCATAAAAAACATATTAGAGCTGTTTCAGTTTCTAAGACAAATCACTTTTTAAAGAAATAAGCAACTGATATTCCCACACAGCCTATTTTCCGCAGACCCTATAATGTTACCAAAAACTGAATTAATATTGTGTGTGTGTTTACACACACATGTGTATGTGTTCATTAAACTCTCTGACACATCCGAAACTGTACATATATTCTAACGACAGTTATGTATGATTTGGGGGGATAATAAAGCATCGTAGAGTCAAGAGTTCCTTAAAGAGAAAATGTACTTATTCATCCAGTTTTATCCAATAGAGGTGTTCTTTCTCACTTTTTTGACTTTGCACATCTTGTTTCTTATAACTGTATTGTTCCTCTCCTTCCATGTATCAAATTCATACTAATCCTGCAATTGCAAGTAACAGGAATTCTCCAACTCACATGATTTAATAAGAAAATGTATTACGGAACCTGGAGTTTCCCAGGTTGGTTAATTAAAATCTCATTGACATCATTGAGAACCCAGGTTCTTGCTATTTTAAAACTCTTTGATCCTTAGTGTATCCTTTTTGACATCAGGCTAATTTATTTTGTGGTTGCAAAATAGCAACACAACCAGTCGCAACAGTGTCCTGCTGAAAAAGATACATCTTTTCCCATGTGTCTTTTTCAGAGTGGGGAAATCTCCTTAAGCCCCTGCAGACTTCCCCTGGCAGCTCACTTGCCAGCGTTGAACCACATGACCCTGACTAAACCCACCCCAGGAAGAATGGGATTACTATGTTTGCCTTGGATTAACAGGATTTGCTTCTGAGGAATAGGGGGGAAGCGTAGATACTGGACAAAATCAAGGAAGAAAGGGGAATTGGATACCAGGTAGATTACCCTTGGTGTTGTCTACGCTCACCTAGAGAGTGGCTCTCTGACCACTCCAGGTAGAATTAATCTTTCTTCTCTCTGCTCCCAGCACAAACTTGAAGGGGCGTTTTGCTTCTGTTCTTTGCACTTAGAAGAAATAACAATGTTTCATTTTTGTTTAAAACAATTGCATTGTAATTCGTTATAGATACACTCTGTGTCAATAACAAGTACTTTCTTTGTTGTTTTTGAAAATATACCTCTTAAGATCTCAAGGTTAGACGTTATTCATTTTTGTTTAAAACAGTTGCATTGTAATTCGTTATAGATACACTCTGTGTCAATAACAAATACTTTCTTTGTTGTTTTTAAAAATATACCTCTTAAGATCTCAAGGTTGGACGTTATTCCATCCTGTCTCTCTGGCCTCTGCCTTCTGCCTGTTGTGAACACATACTAGAATAATAGAGTGCACATGCTCAGGAGTGTTGAAGGGAGGGTAGAAAACAATGGAAACTGAGAGGGAGAAAAGGTGTCTAACATGTGGGAACCACATAGCTTAGTTCTGGGAGAGAACAAAACCCTAACATTTTAAAGCGGCTCTTACAAATAGTTCTCTCTTCAATGAGCAATAGTGGTAAGATTAGATAGATAAAGACAGTGTGAATGAAGCAGGATTTGAGTAACTAGGCTGAATAATTATCCTTCAGATGTTGACCTGCAATATAACATGAAACAGTTTGGAGAAAAATGCTCTTTTCAATAGGTAGTAAACATTACTTCTATAAAGAGAGCAGTCCTACTGACAGAAAAAAATGCCTCTATCTCAATGTGTTTTTTATCGAAAGCCCAGAAAAAATGAAGTCATTTGTAGACAAAGAACGCAAGTAACCATGTAATTCACAAAGATACCCCAAATGCCTTCATTAAAGACATAACTCATTTTAAATGAACAAACACATTAATATCAGTGCTTAAATGTAACATTCTGTTTCCTTAAGTCAGTAATTACTATAAACGATAATGATTCCTCATATTCTTAGATATCCAATACATTATTCATTCCTCCTTTGGCTGATAATATGAGAGAAATCAGAGTGATTATAGGTTTTTATGTAGTGATTTATAGAAAAAATAGATTATTCATTAAGATAATAGATGAATATTAAATGGAGGCATTGTTGCCTCACTGTTTACTTTTCCTGATGGTTTATTAATTTTCTTTACTGTTCTTTACAAAAAAAACACTTTACAACTTAATGTCTTCATGCGGAGTTAAGGGTCTAATGAGTATGAATTTTAGTATCCTTAATGGATATCAAATACTCTAAGTGGGGATTCAGCACATAATTTATGTGACCTCTTGTTCTTTTCTTAACTTTTCATATGGGTTAGTGCATAATGAAGCTAAGTAAAGAATTAATATTCCTTCTTTAGAAGTTACAAATGTTTTGCTTATTAAAATTGAGTAAGTCTACTGTTAAAAAATTTGGAGACTTAAGTTATTGGTTCCTAAATATCTTTCCTTGAATATGTTTTTTTAATAAATTTATTTATTTATTTATTTAGGCTACGTTGGGTCTTCGTTGCTGCGTGCGGGCTTTTCTCTAGTTGCAGCGAGAGGGGCCTACTCTTCATCGTGGTGTGCAGGCTTCTCATTGCAGTGGCTTCTCTTGTTGCGGAGCACGGGCTCTAGGCGCGTGGGCTTCACGGGCTTAGTTGTTCTGTGGCATGTGGGATCTTCCCAGACCAGGGATTGAACCCATGTCCCTCTGCACAAGCAGGTGGATTCTTAACCACTGTGCCACCAGGGAAGTCCCCTTTCCTTGAATATTAAAATCCACTTATTTTATGTCAGCTTCTTTGACAAATGTTTTCTGTTATCTTTTGTTTTCTTGACTTGCCAGTGAGCTCCATTCATTCATTCACTCACTCCACCGCAAAAGGAGGTGTGATCAAGACTATTAGCACAGATAGACCATTCAGTTTGAAGCTTCTACCTGACAAAACATAAAGGACCCTCTAATGCTGCTTCAGATATTTCAGGGGCTTAAACCCAAAGAAGCCCTGTCTTTAAAACAAACAAACAAACAACCTAGCTGTAGATCTTGTATTCTATAGTCTATGGACATGGAGTGTGTACAAATGATGACAGAGCATCTGGCTGCTGGCTGGCTGTTTCTCTTTTCCATCCAACTGTTTTGGTTGTAAACACATTTTAGTCAGTAAGGTAAAAGTTATGAAGCAGAAATCTTTAGACTCTTTACTTTCAGGCCACTAAAGCTCTCTGACCTTTCTCTTCCTCAAACACATGAATTTTTTTATTGTCTGTTATGCCTACTCTCTGAATTCACAGAATAAATTCCAGGCTTGTTTTCAATGATGAAGGCTACTTTAATTTTGGATTAGAGAATAGCTATCATACCTTCAGAGTTGGTCTCAGTCAGCTATCATAGACATTCAACTTAATTATACACATTTTTAACAAGTTGTATATATGTCATCAGATCATTTCACCACAGAACATAAATTAGTGCTGTAATTACAGGGAAATGTCACATGCATCTCATTATCACATAGCAGGATTTGCCTTAGAGAAGTAACTAATTTCATTCTAAAGAAAAGGATAAAAGTTCAAGTATTTCTGGGTATTGCCAATACCTTAATGCATAATTGAATAAGAATGAATTTGGAGGATTAAATATGAGAGGTGAGAGTGATTTTTAAAAAACAGATTACTTGAGCAGTCCTTTCCAAATTCAGATGGAAATTTCTCAGCACTTTGTTACTTTTATTCAGACTTGGCCAAAAATCAGTACTGTACCTTACCCTGAGGACCTCATAGAAGGACCACAGTCCAGTGAGATCTGAATCAACTCAGCAGAGAGCTCATGTGGATTATTTCTTGAGGCCTTGGATAAATTTATTAGTCTCAGACAAGACATTCCTTTCTATGCAGTATGTGTGATTGACACTTTCTTCAAATTCTTCGAGAGTGCCCACATTCCATCTTGCCTTATGGCCACTGCACACGTGTTTTCCTCTGCCTGGAGCTGTTTTTCTTGCTCAATTTGCATGGCTGATTCCATTCTCATACTTCAAGTTTCAGCCAAGTATCATCGCTTCTAAAGGGCCATTTTTGGACCACTCCATCAAAATCCCTTTTACTGTTATGTTCTCTTATTATGCATTGTCTTTTCATTCATTTTACTTTTATAGTTTATAGTTGTGGATTTATTTAGTCTTATTATGCACTGTCTTTTCATTCATTTTACTTTTATAGTTTATAGTTGTGGATTTATGTGGTCTTTGTCTTTTCCCTAGCCCCACTTCTTGGGGACTGAGGACTCCATAGGTACAGGGGCACAGAGTAGGTGTTTATTAAAATTTGCTGACTGACGAATGATCCTGGTATTAGGGCTGGAATCGAATCCTAGATCTCCAGAATCCTACTGTTGTTGTACTTTAGCCATTGCATGCTTTTACCATACAATATATTGAATTATTTTCTGTCTTCTCTCCATATGTAAAATAAGTCTCCACATGGCCTAAATTCAAGCAATGTCTCATTTCCATGTTATATTTGGGAAGCATAAAAGAAGCAAGTAATTATGGCCTCCCTAGGTATAGTATTGATTGTAATACAAAATCAAGAATAGTAGGATTCTGAACAGAAAATGACAGTTTCTTTTGACAGTTAAAAGGCTTTTGCTTTTCAAAAAGACTGATTGACTCTCAGGTCAAAAGCTACTTTCTTCAAAGATAAATTGTTTATTTGTGTTTCTTTCCTCTGAATTTCGGTAAATTAATAGGAAAGGGTAAAAATAGGCTTTCTTTCTATGGAATTAAGCCTTGTTAAGCTTTATTTTCATTAAAAACTCTAAACACTGATTATTCCATATCACACCTTCTACACGTGCGCATGCATACACAGACACACACACAGCCTCATTCTGCATTTTTTTTCAAGCACAAATTATCTTGGAGACTTACTTGATTGACTTAAGTGTGAAATAATTTTCTTGTCCAAATCAGGGACAGATATGTCAAATCTTCTCAGATTCTCTTAGCAGCAGGCTTTCATTTGCTGGCTATGTAGAGCCTTTTAAAGTTTTCTTTGTGGAGGAAATACCGTATTTGAAAATGTACCAGCATTTTCATATTATTATTTTATTATTAGAAGCAATTTATATGATTTTAGAATTAGAAGGCTTCTTAGAGATAATCTAGTCCAGTAATCTCATTTCTTAGTTATTAATTTTTATGGTAACAAAATTAACTTGTATTTACATAATGCTTTTTTGAAATGTATTTGAAATAAAAGATTGTAAGTAAGAACCTTCAAATAAAGAATAATTTTTAATTTTCTTTCCTCATAAAAAAGAGAGGGGGAATTTAGTCCCCTGAACGTTTTAGCAACTTTTTGATTCTAAGACCTTATTTTTATCCCCTTTTGGATGTTTCTTATCATAATTTATAGATCTTGGCTAGAGTATTTTTGTTTCATCTTGTTTCAGTTTATAAGGACTTTTAAATAAATTATCCTATGTGCTATTAGATAATTTGTGTGTTTAGGGAACAAGGTATCTTTAAGCTTCTTTTGAGGTTTAGGATGTTGATAATAATAATAGTAGTGGTAGTTATAAATGATATACTGATTTTGGGACCAAAGCTTGCTCGTTTTTAAAATTACACCCAAAGACCCTCTTTTACCTCATAATTTCAGATTGATTAATCTCCCTCTGAAGTAGCACTACTCTTTTCCTCAGGCTGTCTGGCCAATGCAGTTTTCCCTCTGTCCTGAGGTGGCAAGCCATTCCTCTCATCCTTCCTTTCCCTTCTTCTAACTGTTTATATTAAAGGTTTTTCTAATTTATTTTTATGCCCAGCAAATAGTAGATACTCAGTAAATATTTGTTGACTATGAATAAAAATATAATTTATTATATTTATACCATATGTTATTTATTCAGTTTTCAAATTTATCTAGCTGGTAAATTTAACACATTCATGTGACTTAATATTATTTCATAATATATCATATCATTTATTCTATAAATGGATTTTCCTAGTGTTTCAGATTTTCCTGAAAATCTGATCAATTAATATAGGAAGAAAAGAATATATATCTCAGGGAAAACTTGAAATTTATCTTTACTCTTTAAAACAAAAGATTTTATGATTCTTAAGGGCAGAGACTATGCCATGTGTTTGTTTTATGGTTTTCCATGTCCAACAAGTTAAAGAGTAGATTGCTACTAAAGTCTTAGAGTTTTTAAAGAAGGATTTGTGTTAGACTTAAACTCTTGATGTTTTAGGACTAGGAGGAATTTTAGAGATGGTCCAATCTAATCCTTTCATTTTTCAGACAAGGAAATGGAAACACGAGAGATTGTTGCCATTAACATAGTATATGTACATATATAGGGACCAATAATAATAGCCAACATGTATTCAACGGTTGGGCTACTGGGTGTGATTCTAAATGCTTTTCATGTATTACCTTGTTAATCCTGATATCTCCCTTCTGAGCTATGTATTAATTTTATCCCCATTTTGTCCATGAGATAAAGAAGGCCAGACAGGTTAAAATTACTCCTTATCCTCACAAAGCTAGTAGGTGGTAAAGTTGGGATTTGGATCCACATATTTAACCTCTCTAAGCTCTCACTCTTAATTCATAAGCCATATTGCCTCTCTGATTAGAGCCAAGATGTTCTGAGCCTTGATTCCTAATCCTCTGTTTCCATATGTCTACTCTGAAAAGCTTAGAGATGGCTGAGTGTTCTAAGTGAGAAATAGATATTAGGGTGGCAATGAAGATAGTAATGAAGTGAAGCTGGTGAGATGAGAATAGGATTCAGGAGGTATCTTAGGAGAAGAAATGCTGTTGTGGAACTCTGGCTGGAAAAGTAATCGTAAAATATTATTGGAAGAAAATAGACCTTTCTTAGTAGCCCATGAAATGATATTTGTTCAGAGGAGTTTAAACTAATCAGGGGTGGTCCTTCCCAAAGGAGTAGCAAAGCAAGAGGTAGTTTCAGAGCTCATCTACAGAAATCTCTATTAGACCTTCCTCTTTGTGGCTTTCCCTCTTCTGAAATAAGTTTGCTATTGTGATTGTTATTTGTCTTTTGAAAGGATCCCTCAAATGACACTGGAAGGACACGTAGACGGTGGACATAAAGTCCACTTTCTTCTTTTGGCTTCTTGCTGAGGTGTGAATCTTTATGAGGCGTAAAATCCTCATTATTGATGTTATTTTGCCTTATGAGGACTTCTTTCATAAATGACACAGAGGGCAAGTAGGAAAGGACACAGAACTCAGTCTCCTTATTTAGTTTCCTGCTGATGTGTGAATAACTCAGGGGTGATGCACAGCGTTTTTATTTTATGCCATTTGGCATTTCATGCAGGCAGTTGAATTGCTGGACATCTCTTACCAGAAGTCTTAGTAGGACCATCTTAGCAGAGTGGCACTTTGGAAGAGTTCAGAATTATCTGAAAATTCCAGTTACTAAGGGATGTTTTACAAGCCAAGGAGCAGTTATATTGTTTACCACAAGGTTAGTGCAAAGCACAAGTTTCTGAACTTTTTTTTAAAAAGGAAGCCCAGAAAGATCATGGATTAAACATGTATTTAACTAAGAGAAATGCAGGGTATAACATTCTACTGATTACGGCTCTCTCGTATTGACATTTTGAAAATGTCCTTGAGCCACGTAATCCTAGGTCCCAGGAAGCAAACTTACATGAACTTGGCCTACCAAATGGCAATAACAAAATAAAACATTCTAGTCGAATGTTGTATATAAATGTCTTACTATCAAGATTAGCCAGTGGCCTATATCTTAATTTTATGAATGGCAGTAACTCCAGTTTGCTAATTATCAATCCAGGAAGTGTTAAGACTGTTAGTATTTAGGCATCTATTTGCAAAGATTAGAATTATAAGATTGAAAATAATGTGTTCTTATAAGTGAATGTAAATATACATAAAGATAATTATCCTGGGGCACATTTAATTTAGCAGTGTTAAATGAATCATTTAATAATAAAGCACAAAATGAATCTAGTAGGCCTAGGTTGGACAAATTTACTATCGACAATAAGTGCCTAGGAAATGGTGGAAAATGGAGAATATATGATAATGAAATTTAAAAAATGTTGTTAGTGGCTTTGCCTTTTCTAGTCATCAGATTGTTGCCATTTTCCTCCCTCTGGATTTTAGAATAAAATCTGCTATTGACAGTGAACTGATTTAATGAAGGAGTGTTAAATATTCAGTGAAGCAGCAAATCTGTTCATGTTTTTATTAGCATATAGTTTTGAAGAAACAAAGCAAGCCCAAGGAAAGACTTAGAGTATAAGATACAGGCGTTAAAACAAAGTCATGTCTATATGTCATGTATATAGTGAATCAGGATGAAAATATTTGGCCTCTCTGATTTTCTGTGACAGAATCACATTGCAGAACCATAGAGCTTGTATTTAAAAGACTGGTTACATTACTTAGTACAAAATATTCCGCTGACAGCTGGGCTAGACATACTGCCATTGGACAAAGTCTAAAAAGCCTACTGCCTTCCAGAGGAAAAGATCTTATTAAAAAGGAAGGTAATTTATAAAACTATGGGAAGCACATAAGAAAAAAATAAGTCTAGGACCAAGAGAAAGAGCTTATAAAATAAGATGTTGATTATGTGCTAGAATCAAAGAAGCTGAATACAATGGCGAAAGTCATCTGTAAACTTATTGTCTTTTGAAAGTAAACATACAGATGTTTCTAAACCAAGGCAGAGAGGATAATGAAACATCTCTGAGTGAATGGATTCTAATTGAGGCATATAGGTAAGTCTTTTTAGCAAAGAACAGCACAAAACAAGCCCTCCCCACTCAATAAATAAGCAAAACCCCATTCTTCTTTCTACCTTACCCAAAACTGTCTGACACAGTCTAAATCCATGTCATCCATTTAGGAATTTTGCTTTGGAAGTCAGCCAGTGAAACTGAATTGTATCTTTAGATATTATCTTTTACTCTTTGGAAAACTACCAATACATTTTTATTTTATGAGCTGTTTGTTTTAATTGTTTTTGGAATTCTTTTTTAAAAAATTTAATTTTTTATTGAAGTACAGTTGATTTACAATGTTGTGTTAAATTCTGCTGTACAGTAAAGTGATTTAGTTGTAGATATATGTATACGTGTATGTGTGTGTGTGTGTGTGTGTATATATATATATATATATATATATATATATATATATACACATTCTTTTTTAAAATATTCTTTTCCATTGTGGTTTATCACAGGATATTGAATATGGTTCCCTGTGCTATACAGTAGGACCTTGTCTATTAATTTTTAACGAGCATTAAACAGTTGTATCTACTTCGTGGCTTTTGAACGTCCCTGAAGAAGTTTTTGAAGGATTATGCAAAGTGTTGCTCCCCTTTGGGACTTCCCTGTAGGCCCTAGAGATGTTGGGAAATGCTTGTGAGTAATTTTCATGCAGAAAAAAGGACACCCAGCAGAATTCACTAGACTGTAATTCAGTCAGGAAGATCTGGTGGCATTCTAAAACTGGAAGGTACAGTTTGAATGCTTTATGAATAACACCACATTGCCAACATTGAATTACAGCTAGTATTTTTACTCGAGGACTAGGAATACTAGGAACATAAAACAATTTTATAGCCAGTTACCTTTGAGGTTGAGGGAGATGACAATTCATCACACCAGAGGTCTTTAGTGCATGCCACAAAGAAAGATTATAAGGCTTGCCACTTGTTAGTCTATGAGAGAAGGATTTGAATATAGAGGACACAGTGGTCTGTGAAGCATTACAGGACTTGTGATATGAGGACAGGATTGCAGTGCTTTTGAGGACACCCAGGTTGCCAGGGACACGAAACCTAGTCCTCATACATACCACATTTATACTTCAATGGGAAAAATTCTACTGAGACTAACCTTTCAGCAAGGGAATATTATCTAAACAGAACACAGTCCTTTCGACAGATGAAAAACTTATACTTCATGAGCCTAGAAAGAAGTGAGTTGAATGTTATCGTAAGATAACACATGGTCTGGGGGCACCCTGGGGTGCTGATATCTCTCATCCCAGCACAGGCTCAAAAACCCTTAGCCTGCTTGATAATTGTCAGAGATATTTTAATTTGAGCCATGACCAATTATTTATGTAAAAATATACTGTAAAGACGGTAGCTGGAGAGCAAGAACACGAAAATGTATATTTTTTTCAGACTTGTGGAGATTAATGAACCCTCAAAAATGTTATTAACTCTGCAGAATGAGTGCCAAGTCTAAACAACTCTGCATTTAAAAATGCCTTGGCTTTCTTCTCAGAAGAACGAATGAAGTTGATACACATGACTGGGTCAGAAACATGCTACAGATAGGTTGCTCTGCACGCGTCTCCCTGCTTGGCTCACCCTAAAGATACCTTAATTTTGCCATGCAGACTTTTTATTCTAGTTCTGCTCCTTTGTCTTGTTTGAGAGCTCTGTTCCCAGAGGCATAGGAGCAGGAAGAATAAATGCCCAGCGAGCCTCAGTATTCAGTTCCCTTTGGCATCATGTTGTTTCACTATTTTTTTAAACTCAGGGATAGTTGTTCTGCCCATTATTCCAAAGAGCCAGAGCCCTACTAGAGTATGGTGTCTAATCTCTCCCAATCCTGCTTTGTGGGTATGTGAAGAACCTGAGTGGACTTTCCAGGACATGCCACAAAAGAGATTCAGGGCTGGAAATTAAGAATGATTAGGAAATGGCATTACAAATACAGAACGGGGAAGAAAAGGCTTAGTGACTCCTTGCCTATGGTTCTTAGGACTGTGCAGAATTTAGGGACAGAGGGTGTTAACTAGCTTTTTTGGATCTTTCCTGAGGATAGAATAAGAGTAAATGGACTTAAGCAATGACTCGAAGGGTGTAGAGACTGAGCTGAGCAGAAGCTGCCAGTCTAAGACAGTAAGCAGAAGAAAATTAATAAGACATAGAGGGTACTGGAACAAATTAGAAAAGAAATCAAACCAAACCAACCGAACAAACAAACAGAAGACCAGTATCTGAAAGAGAGGCATTAGCTATGTCTGCAGCCTCTCAAGAAGATGACTGATTGAGGGATTATGCTCTCCTGGCCATCAATGGGAGACAGGATTTGGTGAGAATGATTCTGAGAGCTGCCTATGCCATTCCTCCAGCCCTTCCTTTTGCCCTTTATTCATGGTGTGTGCGCACGTGTGTGTATGTGTGCATGTAGTAGCTGGAGAGAGGGGTCTGAAACAACATTCGCTTGTTGAAAGGAAGGCCTCAAATAGAACAACATTCCATATCTCAGAAAGATTTCTATCCTGGGGATCCCCTTTAAGGCAGGGATTCAAGCAATGATGAGAAAGGTGCCCTAGACTTGCCCTGTAATGAGATGTTACAAGCCATTAATTTTATGAAACTCCAAAGAAACCCCAGCGAGGCCATTAAAAAAGGAAAAAAATAGATCTAGGAATCACTGAGAAAATACTAGCTTTCCAGGTTCAGTGAATGAATTTGAGCCTTTTTTTGTTCCCTTTTCCCACTGTATTTGAAGCTATGGTGCTTAATTAGTTTTTGGTGCTTTTCCCCTGAAACCCTTGTAGAATGCTTTAGTTCTAGGGTTTTCAAGGAATTAGAGAGCTAGAAAGCCCCAACAGGTGGGAGGTCAAAGCAAAAGCGGTCACTCAGAAGCTCTCCATCTCTGTGAAGATCAAGTTCACACTCCTTAGCTTACAACAGGCCGCAGGATTACATCCCTTACTCACCCTCCAACCTCATGTCTCCACCTGGCTTCCTTATTTCTCTCGGTTCTTTTTTTTTTTTTTTTTTTAACATCTTTATTGGAGTATAATTGCTTTACAGTGGTGTGTTAGTTTCTGCTTTATAACAAAGTGAATCAGTTATACATATACATGTCCCCATACCCCTTCCCTCTTGCATCTCCCTCCCTCCCACCATCCCTATCCCACTACTCTAGGTGGTCACAAAGCACCGAGCTGATCTCCCTGTGCTATGCGGCTGCTTCCCACTAGCTATCTATTTTACATTTGGTAGTGTATATATGTCCATGCCACTCTCTCACTTTGTCCCAGCTTACCCTTTCCCCTCCCCGTGTCCTCAAGTCCATTCTCTAGTAGGTCTGCATCTTTATTCCCGTCTTACCCCTAGGTTCTTCATGACCTTTTTCTTTGTTTTTTTTTAGATTCCAGATATATGCGTTAGCATACGGTATTTGTTTTTCTCTTTCCGACTTACTTCACTCTGTGTGACAGACTCTAGGTCCATCCATCTCACAACAAATAACTCAGTTTCGTTTTTTTTTATGGCTGAGTAATATTCCATTGTATATATGTACCACATCTTCTTTATCCATTCATCTGTTGATGGACACTTAGGTTGCTTCCATGTCCTGGCTATTGTCAATAGAGCTGCAATAAACATTTTGGTACATGACTCTTTTTGAATTATGGTTTTCTCAGGGTATATGCCCAGTAGTGGGATTGCTGGATCGTATGGTAGTTGTATTTTTAGTTTTTTAAGGAACGTCCATACTGTTCTCCATAGTGGCTGTATCAATTTACATTTCCACCAACAGTGCAGGAGGGTTCCCTTTTCTCCACACCCTCTCCAGCATTTATTGTTTGTAGATTTTTTGATGATGGCCATTTCTAAGAATTTGTCCATTTCTTCCAAGTTGTCCATTTTATTGGCATATAGTTGCTTGTAGTAATTTCTCATGATCCTTTGTATTTCTGCAGTGTCAGTTGTTACTTCTCCTTTTTCATTTCTAATTCTATTGATTTGAGTCTTCTCCCTTTTTTTCTTGATAAGTCTGACTAATGGCTTATCAATTTTGTTTATCTTCTCAAAGAACCAGCTTTTAGTTTTATTGATCTTTGCTATCGTTTCCTTCATTTCTTTTTCATTTATTTCTGATCTGATCGTTATGATTTCTTTCCTTCTGCTAACTTTGGGATTTTCTTGTTCTTCTCTCTCTAATTGCTTTAGGTGTAAGGTTAGGTTGTTTATTTGAGATGTTTCTTGTTTCTTAAGGTAGGATTGTATTGCTGTAAACTTCCCTCTTAGAACTGCTTTTGCTGCATCCCATAGGTTTTGGGTTGTCGTGTTTTTATTGTCATTTGTTTCCAGGTATTTTTTGATTTCCTCTTTGATTTCTTCAGTGATCTCTTGATTATTAAGTAGTGTGTTGTTTAGCTTCCATGTGTTTGTATTTCTTACAGATTTTTTCCTGTAATTGATATCTAGTCTCATAGCGTTGTGGTCGGAAAAGATACTTGATATGATTTCAATTTTCTTAAATTTACCAAGACTTGATTTGTGACTCAGGATATGATCTATCCTGGAGAATGTTCCATGAGCACTTGAGAAGAAAGTGTATTCTGTTGTTTTTGGATGGAATGTCTTATAAATATCAATTAAGACCATCTTGTTTAATGTATCATTTAAAGCTTGTGTTTCCTTATTTATTTTCATTTTGGATGATCTGTCCACTGGTGAAAGTGGGGTGTTAAAGTCCCCTACTATGATTGTGTTACTGTCGATTTCCCCTTTTATGGCTGTTAGTATTTGCCTTATGTATTGAGGTGCTCCTATGTTGGGTGCCTAAATATTTACAATTGTTATATCTTCTTCTTGGATCAATCCCTTGATCATTATGTAGTGTCCTCTTTGTCTCTTGTAATAGTCTTTGTTTTAAAGTCTATTTTGTCTGATATGAGAATTGCTACTCCAGCTTTCTTTTAATTTCCACTTGCATGGAATATCTTTTTCCATCCCCTCACTTTCAGTCTGTATGTGTCCCTAGGTCTGAAGTGGGTCTCTTGTAGACAGCGTATATGCCGGTCTTGTTTTTGTATCCATTCAGCCAATTTATGTCTTTTGGTTGGAGCATTTAATCTATTTACATTTAAGATAATTATCAATATGTATGTTCATATTACCATTTTCTTAATTGTTTTGGGTTTATTATTGTAGGTCTTTTCCTTCTCTTGTGTTTCCTGCCTAGAGAAGTTCCTTTAGCATTTGTTGTAAAGCTGGTTTGGTGGTGCTGAATTCTCTTAGCTTTTGCTTGTCTGTTAAGGTCTTAATTTCTCCATCAAATCTGAATGAGATCCTTGCTGGGTAGAGTAATCTTGGTTGTAGGTTTTCCTCCTTCATCACTTTAAATATGTCCTGCCACTCCCTTCTGGCTTGCAGAGTTTCTGCTGAAAGATCAGCTGTTAACCTTACGGGGATTCCCTTATGTGTTATTTATTGTTTTCCCTTGTGGCTTTTAATATTTGTTGCTTGTATTTAATTTTTGATAGTTTGATTAATATGTGTCTTGGCGTGTTTCTCCTTGGATTTATCCTGTATGAGATTCTATGTGCTTCCTGGACTTAACTATTTCCTTTCTCATATTAGGGAAGTTTTCAACTATAATCTCTTCAAATATTTTCTCAATCCCTTTCTTTTTCTCTTCTTCTTCTGAGACCCCTATAATTCGAATGTTGGTGCCTTTAATATTGTCCCAGAGGTCTCTGAGACTGTCCTGAATTCTTTTCATTCTTTTTTCTTTATTCTGCTCTGCAGTAGTTATTTCCACTATTTTATCTTCCAGGTCACTTATCCGTTCTTCTGCCTCAGTTATTCTGCTATTGATCTTGTCTAGAGTATTTTTAATTTCATTAATTGTGTTGTTCATCACTGTTTGTTTGCTCTTTAGTTCTTCCAGTTCCTTGTTAAAGGTTTCTTGTATTTTCTCCATTCTATTTCCAAGATTTTGGATCATCTTTACTATCATTATTCTGAATTCTTTTTCAGGTAGACTGCCTATTTCCTCTTCATTTGTTAGGTCTGCTGAGTTTTTGCCTTGTTCCTTCATCTGCTGTGTGTTTCTCTGTCTTCTCATTTTGCTTAACTTACTGTGTTTGGGGTCTCCTTTTCGCAGGCTTCAGGTTCGTAGTTCCTGTTGTTTTTGGTGTCTGTCCCCAGTGGCTAAGGTTGGTTCAGTGGGTTGTGTAGGCTTCCTGGTAGAGGGATCTAATGCCTGTGTTCTGGTGGATGAGGCTGGATCTTGTCTTTCTGGTGGGCAGGTCCACGTCTGGTGGTGTATTTTGGTGTGTCTGTGGCCTTATTATGATTTTAGGCAGCCTCTCTGCTAATGGATGGGGTTGTGTACCTGTCTTGTTAGTTGTTTGGCATAGGGTGCCCAGCACTGTAGCTTCCTGGTCTTTGAGTGGAGCTGGGTCTTGGCATTGAGATGGAGATGTCTGGGAGATTTTCGCCGTTTGTTATTACGAGAAGCTGGGAGGTCTCTTGTTAACCAGTGTCCTGAACTTGGCTCTCCCACCTCAGAGGCACAGCCCTGATGCCTGGCTGGAGCACCAAGAGCCTGTCCTCCACATGGCTCAGAATAAAAGGGAGAAAAAACAGAAAGAAAGAAAGAAGATAAAATAAAATAAAGTAAAGTAAAATAAAATAAATAAAGTTATTAAAATAAAAAATAATTATTAAGAAAAAAATTTTTTAAGTAATTAAAAAAAAAAAAAAGACTGACAGAACCCTAGGACAAATGGTAAAAGCAAAGCTGTAAAGAGAAAATCACACACAGAAGCATACACATACTCACAAAAAGAGAAAAAGGGAAAAAAATATGTATATCGTTGCTCCCAAAGTCCACCTCCTCAATTTGGGATGATTCGTTGTCTATTCAGGTATTCCACAGATGCAGGTACATCAAGTTGATTGTGGAGATTTAATCCGCTGCTTCTGAGGCTGCTGGGAGAAATTTCCCTTTCTCTTCTTTGCTCGCACAGCTCCTGGGGTTCAGCTTTGGACTTGGCCTGTTCTTCGCTCAGACAGGACGGGGTTAAAGGAGCAGCTGCTTCAGGGGCTCTGGCTCACTCAGGCCGGGGGGAGGGAGGGGTAAGGATGCGGGACGAGCCTGCGGCGGCAGAGGCCGGCATGACATTGCACCAGCCTGAGACGCGCCGTGCGTTCTCCTGGGGAAGTTGTCCCTGGATCACACGACCCTGGCAGTGGCGGGCTGCACAGGCTCCCCGGAGGGGCGGTGTGGAGAGTGACCTGTGCTCACACACAGGCTTCTTGGTGGCGGCAGCAGCAGCAGCCTTAGCGTCTCATGCTCATCTTTGGGGTCCGCGCTGATCGCCGCGGCTCGCGCCCGCCTCTGGAGCTCGTTTAGGCGGAGCTCTGAATCCCCTCTCCTCGCGCACCAGGAAACAAAGAGGCAAGAAAAAGTCTCTTGCCTCTTCGGCAGCTGCAGACTTTTTCCCGGACTCCCTCCCTGCTAGCTGTGGTGCACTAACCCCTTCAGGCTGTGTTCACGCCGCCAACCCCAGTCCTCTCCCTGGGATCCCACCGAAGCCCAAGCCTCAGCTCCCAGCCCCCGCCCGCCCTGGCAGGTGAGCAGACAAGCCTCTCGGGCTGGTGAGTGCTGGTCGGCACCGATCCTCTGTGCGGGAATCTCTCCGCTTTGCCCTCCGCACCCCTGTGGCTGCGCTCTCCTCCGTGGCTCCCAAGCTTCCCCCCTCCGCCCCCCACAGTCTCCGCCCTCGAAGGGGCTTCCTAGTGTGTGGAAACCTTTCCTCCTTCACGGCTCCCTCCCACTGGTGCAGGTCCCGTCCCTATTCTTTTGTCTCTGTTATTTCTTTTTTCTTTTGCCCTACCCAGGTACGTGGGAATTTCTTGCGTTTTGGGAGCTGTGAGGTCTTTTGCCAGCGTTCAGTAGGTGTTCTGTAGGAGTTGTTCCACATTTAGTGTATTTCTGATGTATTTGTGGGGAGGAAGGTGATCTCTGCGTCTTACTCTTCTGCCATCTTGAAACTCCTCTCTTCTCTCGGTTCTTTGACATGCCATGTTTCTCCCACTTCTGGCCTTGGAGCATTCTGTTTTCTCTGCTTCGAACTCCTTTCACCGGGCTAATACCTACCCATGGAATAGGTTTAGTTTGGGCTTTACTTTTTCCAGGAAGCTGATCCCAATCACACACCCTCCTCAACATGTCTGGCTGACGGCCCCACCTATGTGTTTCCACCACACCTCCCCTATTTTGGTAGTCATCACAGTATATAATAATTTAGATGCTGACTTACTTGGCTGTAGTTGTTCGCAGTAGGCTGTAAATTGTATTTCATGTTTCAGAAGAGTTCTTAAACAACATGAACTAGCTTCTGCAGAAGGATTACCTCAAACTTGGAGGCCTAATTTTAGCTGCGGTAGTGGGTGAGGAACATTTATAAGGGGGCAAAACTCTACAACATTTGCTTTCTCTTGTGTGCCCGTTCTCTTCCATCTTTGGGTATTAAAAAAAAAATGTTGTTGTAAAGTATAGCCCTGGGATTTTTGAAAAACAAAGATTTTGTTTCACGCATGGGCCTCATTCAGTTTTCTTTAGAAGTCTTGTCCTGAGGATTGATTTGAAAGCTTGGTTATTATCAAAAGCCCTTATCTTTCCAGGGTCATTTCTTAGTTGCTCTTGCAGAAACACCTAAACTGTGGGAACCCCTTTAACGTGATGTGAAATGATGTGGTGGAGATAAATACCTGCCTCTAAAGAAAGTTTTTGGTGCTTAGGAAATATGCAAGTCATCCTTGAAGGCCCCCTCCCTTTGAACTGCGATGTTTCATTGTGATAGGATGGATACACTGACTACTTTTTATTTGTGTCATAACCAGGACATCTTACCCCAATGGCATAACATTTTTATTCCATTATAGTCCATAACATTTGTTAGTTTTTTCACTAAGTTACACACATATTGGTTTCAGAATAATATCACAAAAAGAAAATGGAAAAATATCATTATGCTTTCAGTTGGGAATGGTAATAAAATCTACTTTTGAATTACATAAATGGTATTATTGTCTTAAATGGCACATGGTGTTACAGAATAATGCTTATTATGTTGCAATATACCTTACACAAGTATTTTCAACATTCTGTCATCAATCACTCAGTCTTCAGCTGTGCTGTCCAAGACGGAAGCTCCTAGCCATGTGTGGCCACTGAGCACCTCAAATGTGGTGAATCTGAATTGAGATGAGCTATAAATGTAAAACACAGGGTAGACTTCAAAGACTTAGTAAAAAAAAAGACTTAGAAATATTTCATTAGTAATTTTAATATTGATTACAACTTGAAATTGATGATATTTGGGACATACCAGGTTAAAGATATTAAAATCAATTTCATCTATTTCTTTTTACTTTTTTAATGCTGTTACTAAAAAACTTAAAATTACATACATGGCTTACATGTGTGCCTTGCATTATATTTCAGTTGGACAGTGCTGATCTAGAATTTCCTTTTGCTAGAAAAGGAGGTATTTAGTCAGTGTAGCAAGTAATACTTGGTGACTGGTTGACTTGTAGGAGTGGGGTCCTTAAAAGGCAATTAAGTATACCTAATGTCTTGGGGTAAACCACTCATAATAATATTAATAATAATAACTACCCTAGTGAGCTAATAATATTATTTACCTTTTTGGATTTTTAAAGGATTCAGTAAAATAAGATGTGTGAAGGAGCTTACCTAAATAGTATTGTCTCATGGATAGAAGGGTGCAGGTGCAAACTGTCAGAGATGAATACTATCAGGGAACAATTTAAAAACTGTTTTCAAACATGATATATAGTAGTGATGTACTCTACTCTCTGTGGATTCAATTAAAGCATCAGAGAATGGACTTTTTTTGGTTTATGTGAAGACTTGTTATACCAGCAGCATTTTTCATGTACCTATATAATCTGTGTAACTATGTTTCTAAATGGTGTGTGATATTGTATTTAATCAATATATCAGCCTTTATGTAATCATTCCCTTATTCTTGGACATTGGGCTGCTTCTAGTTTTTTTCTCTATTATTGGTGTTATGACGATAAATATCTGTAAAACTTTTCCCATATTTTACGTAATTTTCCAAGGATGTCAGATTGATTTTAAAGGAGATAATGAGGTATGTAGGGATGGAAAAACCATTCAAATTCCTGGCTGATACTGAATGAGTTGTCCAACTAGGAGAGAGTTGAATACAAGCTGTTTCTTCACCTGTCTTACATTTCTAGGGTAGGAAAGTGAAATGGGTCAAAGATTTACTAAATGTTGACATGAGCTTGCTCCTATTGTGAGAACATTGGCAATAAAAATAAAAAAGTAATAAAATTAACAGATTTTGGATATTTTAATTTCAGTATCTAGACCTTGTTATAACTGAAATCTTGAATGCAGAGTTTTAGCCCCATTGAAAAATTTTGTCTAAAGCAGTCCAGAGGACTCTCAGAGTGCCCTGCAACTGTATAAAGACTCAGATAATTGACCAATATCACATGTGAATTAGCTTAAATCTGCACATTGTGTTTGGGAAGAGACCACTATTTGTATTTCAGACCTTTCATTTCCATAAAAAAAGTCTTGGAAGAAAGGTTTCATTTTGCCCACCAGTGTGTGTTTGTAAAAGTTTTATTTTCAGAGCAGATGTTTAAAGCCCCAAAGGCTGCGTTTACATTTTGTGAATATATTTATTGTCTTAATCGCATAGAGCTTCTGTTACTGGTTGTAGGTTAGAAATTGCAACTCATTCCAAATAAAGGGGCGGAAATAGGAAGGCAACTCCAAATTAAGGCAGAGCACTTTAATAATGATCTCTTTTAAAATACAGCTTCTCATTATCATAACGTTACAAACCCTGTTTGTAGCTAGCATTCCAGAGTTTAAGAGCAAATGTTCAGAGCTGCTGCTGCAGTGCTCATTCAAATGGAGAGAAGAGCTCAGAGAATTTATATTTGGTGAGGCCGATTTGTATAGTTTATGTTCTATGCATATAGAGCTGTTAATTTTAATACAGCTGCCCTTACTCTCAAGAACACCTGCTACCTGAACAATCCAGTTATAAAATCAACTCTCCCAAGAATTATTTCGTACTTATATGGCTTGGGTTTAAGAGCAATGCTTGGGCACTGCTTGTGTATAAGAAGAATGTTTTAAAGTTACAATTACTGTGATATTGGTTGAACATTTAAAAGGTTCTAGACACCTTAAAGACCATGACTATTGCCCCTGCATTGTGCATTGAAAGTTCTAACGATGGTGTGGTGATATTCTGGAATAACAATAACAACAACAATAATAATAGTAATGGAAGGGTATTCCATTTATAATCAAAGCGCCTGGGCTGTGTTACTTCGGTGCTGGCTGCTATGTCACTTGGGCAAGTCACATAACTTCTGAAAACTGCTGAATTTCCTGGTTGAGAAAGTGAGTGCAGAGTGGATGGTCCTTACAATTCTTGGATCTTGATTTGCATGATTTGTTCACCTTTCCTTATCCTTGGGTCAAATAAAATGAAGCTTTTATTTAAGTGAAACCCCCAGGGGACTATCCTTTGCCAATATCTCCTCTCACTTTCTAAGCTCATCCATTCCCACAGCTTCACCTATTCAGATGGCATCTAATTTTCTGTCTTTCTCTTGGACCTCTTTCCTGAGCTCTAAACCTACATTATTTTCAACCGGAAATTTCTACTTGGAAATTTCACAGATATCTTCAAGCTCATTATGTTCAATACCAAACTCATCATTTCCACCAGCCCTTTGCTTTTTCTCATTAATTCCACATATATTTTTTGAGTGCATACTTTATGAAGGCATTGGCCTAGGCACTGGAAATGCAATGGTAAATAACATAGTCCCTTTCTTCACTATGATTACAGACTAATAAAAGTAAATATAATTTAAACAAGTTCAACATGTAATAGGCATTTCCTTCCTTAATTTTTGGAAAACTAGTTGTCATCCTTGATTTCTTTTCCCTCATATTTGCATATTTCTAATCAATAAACTCTTCTTATTTCACCTTCCCATCTGTTAAGTTTATTTCCATCTCTCTATCCATCTATAATGTAACTACCTTAGTTCAAGCCCTCAGAACCTCTTTATTGGACTACTGTGGTAGCTTTCTTATTGTTCTCCAAGCCTCTGGACTCCCTTAAATCCATTATCAATGCTATTATCAGAGTGATCAGCCTATAATTGTATGCTTCTCCCAGATCAAAACTCTTCAGTAGTTCTGTGTCACCTATAGCATAAAGCTTAAGGGTCTTAGCAGGGCATTAATTCCTCTTTCTCTTCCCTCCAGTCTCAAGGCTAAACATTTGTTTCATGGTTTGTACCCCAGAAACACTGAACTACTGATGTTTGCTTGGTATCCTACACAACATGCCATTTATCACCCCAAGCCTGCACTTAATTTTTCTTCTTCTAGAAATACTTTTTCTAACTCCATTGGCACCATCCTTTGGTTATCTCTTTCCCATTTTTTAAGACTTGGTTAAGGTGAGTATTTTCTTAACTCTCCTAGGGTGAGTTAAGTGAAATCATAGAGAAGGGCACTTATCACATAACGTTGAAATTCCCTGTTTATGTGTTGGGTTTCATTCACCAGATTATAAACTTATTGAGAGTAGGGACTGTATCTTAGTCTTTGTATTCTCAGTGCTCAGTACATGGTAGGTGCTCAACAAATGTTTGTTGAATTGAATCAAAGGATATGGTCCCTGATTCTTCTCCAACTTCATTTCGTGCCGTTTTCTTCCCACTCTGTTGTTCCATCTCACTGAACTTAGAGTTCTTTGAATATTCCGTGGTCTAGTCTCTAGGCTGTTTATAGGAATGTTGCTGTTCCGTTCCTGGGAATACTTTTCCTCCTGCTTCTCTGTGTGGTTTGTAACTATTTGTTCTGTAAGTCTGACAGTATGACTTGGGCATCTCCTGCTCTAGGAAGCCCCTATTCCTCTTTCTTGACCTTCCCATTTTATGATAGATTAGAAGGTCTACTTTTGTTTTCCTAAAGCGTCCTCTGCTATCACAGTACTGTTTGTACTGATTGTCCTTTTGGGTTTACTTGTCTTTCTCCCCCACTAGACTGGGACCTCTGGTATCTCTCACCATGCCTAGCATTTGGCAGGAACTTAATAAAGCTTTCTTTACAAACATTTTTTTTCCTTCTTGCATGAAAAGGAGAAGAGAGAATTAACATTTTGAGAACCTAATATGTGCCTGTCACGATGCCAGGTGTTTATACAGTTTTTGGAGAAAAGCAGTTGGAGGCAAGAGCCTTGGCAAACAGACAGCATTCGCAGTTCCATAATCTTAGACCTGTGCTTATTCATAGGCTTGAGGATCTATGTTGTTTCCCCCATGTGTGCTCTAAAAGGTGGTTTCTCTCATTAGAAAATGTGTGAAGCCACAGCTATTGGTGAAGCCACAGATAATTAGTTTATTTTGTGATATTCTCTTCTTTGTTGGGGAGAAATTCTCTTTTAATAGCCTGTAAGGTGCTTCTTAAACTAGGACAAGCATTCTCCTGGGGTATGAAGCCACAGAATAAACAGACACATCTTCCACATGGTAGCATTTACTCATAGCTACAGACACTTCTACTTAAAGGTGGTGGAGTAAAGCCATTTGAATGCTACTTTCCTCCCTGAAACTCATAAAAACAATAAAACAAACTAACCCTCCCCTAAATCCCCAAAGAATAAAAATCAGGGAAGAAAATACTATGTTCAAGTGAAAATTAAAAAAATAAACAATTATGAAGAATATCAGCCAAATATAGTGAAATTTAGATCAAATATGAGGAAAATAGGGTCAAATATGTGGGACTTTAGAGTTCTTGTTAATGATTCCTAAGAGCAATGGGAAGCAATTGAAAGATTTTAATCATAGTTATGACATGACTAAATTTGCATTTTAAAATGATCCCTTTGACTGTAATGAAGACAATTGCTTTGGGAGCAAAGGCTAGTGTGAATGCAGGGAGACCAGTTAAGAGGCTATTGCAGTAAAACAGGTGAGATGTGATGATATCTCAGACAAGGGCTGTGACAGTAAAGATGGATATAAATGGGCAAATGGGTGTTTTTGTGAAATATATAGGAGGCAAACAGACTTAATTTGGTGATAGATTGCATTTTGGGGCGTGCAAGGCAGAAACCACTCATTGTTCCCTGTATCCATTTTCCCTTCATTCCTTCTAGAGACGGTACCACCTATCCCACCCTGAGTTTGAGCCATACACATGACAACCCAGCTAGAGTCTTTGTCAGGCTCTCTTTCAGTTACATGTGACCATGGACTAAACTTGGACCAACAACCAGGTCCCTTCCTAAAAGTCAAGGCTGCTTGCCCTGGACGCTAAGCCCCATTCATGGGCTGGAACATGGACGTGGTGCTGATGATCCAGTTTCCGTCCATGGAGACTTGAGCATCAACTTAAGGGCTGGCAGAAGAAACCTAGGTTCTTGAACGACCTTGAGGAGCAGAGCCTCCCCACTGGCTTTACTCTACTCACTTTTGCATTTTTATGCATTATGAAGATGATTTCCTATCTTCGTTGAGCCACTGTATTTTTGGATGGATTTGTTTCAGCAATTTAGCTTAATTATTCCAGGTGATGAGAGGGGACTGAATTGGTTGAATGGTGATGTCGTTCACTGAGATGAGAAACATTTATTATCTCTTTCAGCTTTGAATCATTTACATATTTGATTAAATATTATTGTTATATCTTAACTTGAATAATTGATAAAAATGTTTCAAAACTATTTACCTCTCCTTGAGTTATCACAGATTTATTCTTTTTACGAGATTAAACTTTGCCAGTTATAATTTTATCTAATTGTGCTATCACCCAGCTCATATTTCTGAAACTATTAAGGTATATGAAACGCAAAACTGACTTGCTGAACCCTAGGTATATTTATTTCCATAGCCTTGAGCTGACTTATCCATCTGCTTAGACAACAAAGAACAAACAGATAAAGAGGAGGAGAGAAAAGAAAGAAAATGAGGTTAACTTAGAATGAGTTTAGGGACTTCCCTGGTGGTGCAGTGGATAAGACTCCAAGCTCCCAATGCAGGGGGCCTGGGTTCAATCCCTGGTCAGGGAAATAGATCCCACATACATGCTGCAACCAAGAGTTCATATGCCACAACTAAGGAGCCCGCCTGCCGTAACTAAGACCTGGAGCAACCAAATAAATAAATATTTTTTTAAAAAAGATATCTTTAAAAAAAACCAAAAGAATGAGTTTATTTTTTAGTTTACCTATGAGGGCCCCTAGAAATCATCACTTTCATTTTTAAGAAGGGTTTATATGCTCTGCACTTAATAATCCACTTAATAATTTTGTTTGGAATATAAACTATACTCAATATTCAGAAACCATCCTCTTTCCTTTTGAAAATCAGGGCAGCCACCCACATGCAGATTTTAGCATCTCTTATTTTCTATAGTGCCTCTAAGATAACTAAAAAATATTTCTGTCAATACACTTCCTATATTATTTATACAGAGACATTATTATTTTCAAAGTAGTAGAAGCTAAAACTAGGTAAAAAAGTGGTTTATTGCTATGAGAATTATTCCTACCTTACAAAATCTATATTAAACTCACTTGGAATTTTATGAACTTTTCCTATAAACTCAAAAAGATAGAAATCAATGAAGGATCTCAATAATTTCTGTAATAATCTTGATAAAAAGAATATTTTACAGCTCCTATTTCAACAATTCTACTCCTTCATGCTTATCTGTAGAGAATTTTTGGAAGTATATTAGGGCATATCTGTTCCTACTTAACAGATGAGGCAATGGAATTAAGCAACAGAAGCTTTTCTAGGTTTATATACTAATCAGGGACTAAATAAGCTATCTACTCTGAATGTTTTAATTTCTAGTCCAGGGTACTTTTCACAGAACTATGCTTTCTTATGGTAAATGGAAGTTCATTATCAAATAAGGTAGTACTATAATCTATTTGAAATGATGGCAATGAATGAGCTAATTGCATCTAAATGGTGATTTCTGTAGGTACTTTACTTCCAAATCTTTCAGTGAGTGTTATTTTACACATTGGAAAGTCAATTTAAGAAATGATTATTCTTCTACTAGGAAGCAAGCTGACCTTAGAGTGTGCAACAATCCATAGATCCATAAACTTGATGCAAACAAAATTACTTAAAAGATAGATTTACCAATTAGAAAGAGAATTTAATTGTGATTTCCAAAGCTATTTGAAATGAGCTTGAACTTATTCAACCAACAAAAATTTTTTGCTGGCCACTATTCACAGTTAACAATGGCGAACAAGGCAGTCTCTGCCTTCATAGAACTTGAGTTCTAGTGCGAGAGACACACAAAAGGTATATAAAACAGAATGTCATTCATGCAATCAAGAAAAAATAAAGGAGATTAAAGAGATGAAGAGGGTAGGGCTCTTTTGGATAAAAATACCAGCTTCAAGAGGTGATATTTAACTGGGACTCTAATGAAAAGAATGAATAACCTAAAAATATCTGAGGCACCACTGAAAGTCGATGCAAAGACCCTGAAGTAGAGATGAGCTTGACACCTGCTAGAAATGCTAAGAGTTCTGATGTGGCTGAAGCAAAGTTAGAGGTGGGGGGAGTGATGGAGAGATGTAGTTAAGGAGCTAGCCAAGGCCAGATCATGTAGGGCCAGATAAACAGAGTGAGGGCTCTGGATTTTGTACTGAATGTAATAGATAACATGAGAAGATTTAAGCATGAGGGTGTGTGATCTGATTTATGCTTTTACTATTTTTTTAAATTTTTATTGGAGTATAGGTGATTTACAGCGTGTTAGTTTCTGCTGTACAGCAAAGTGAATCAGTTATACATATACATATATCCACTCTTTTTTATATTCTTTTCCCATGTGGGTCATTACAGAGTACTGAGTAGAGTTCCCTGTGCTATACAGTAGGTCATTTTTAGTTATCTGTTTTATATACAGTAGTGTGTATATGTCAATCCCAATCTCCCAATTTATCCCTCCCCCGCTGTAACCATAAGTTTTTACATCTGTGACTCTATTTCTGTTTTGTAAATAAGTTCATTTGTACCATTTTTTTTAGATTCCACAAATAAGCAATATCACATGATATTTGTCTTTCTCTTTCTGACTTACTTCACTCAGTATGACAATCTCTAGGTCCATCCATGTTGCTGCAAACGGCATTACTTCATTCTTTTTTATGGTTGAGTAATATTCCATTGTCCATATGCACCACATCTCCTTTATCCATTCTTCTGTTTGTAGACATTTAGATTGATTTATGCTTTTAAAAGATCACTCTGGCTGCATGTGGAGAATGGACTGGGGGTGGGAGTGTAGCTACTTTGGAGGCAGGGAAGCTATTGCAATGATGTGGAGAAGAGATGATAGTGCCTTACAGCAGGGTAGTAGTGGTGAGAAGGATTAGATTTGGGATTTGAGAAGGATTATATTTTATAGGTAGAACTACTATAAGTTGCTGATGGATTGGGTGTGAGGTATGAGAAGAAGATAAATCAAGGAAAAAACTAGGTTTCTGCTCTGGGCAACTGGATGAGTAGTTGGTGCCATCTACCGAGCTGTAGAAGACTGAGTAGAAAGAGGAATAGGCAGAAAAATAAAAACTTTGTTTTGGACATGTTGAACATGCCTTTTGGACATCCAAGTGTAAACATCACATGAGCAGTTGGATATACAAGTCTGGAGCTCCTGGAAGAGGTTAGGAGCTGCAGATAGCAATTTGTGAGTCTTTAGCATGGGGATGATATTTAAAGCCATGGGACCAGGTGAGCTCACATAGAAACATAGTGGAGAGAATGTATCTGAGGACTGAGCTCAGGCACTCCAATATTTAGAGGTCAGGAAGAGGATAAAAATCTAGCAAAGGAGAATGATAAGGAGTGCTCAGTGAGGTAGGGGAAAATCAATAGAATGTGCATCAAGGAGGAGGATGTCCCATTACATTTCCTTGTTCAGTTTGCTCTCCTTCTCTTAAAGTTAATTTCTCTTCTTCTCTCTTCTCAAAACTCCAGTGCTCCCTGCTTCACTCCACCCCAATCACTATCAGCATAACCGTGCTGCATATTTCACAGAGAAAATAGAACTACTCAGAAGAGAACTTCATCATCTTTCCATCAACAGATGTATTAACTGTATCTACTCTGCCTTCCCATCTATTAAAACAAGTGAACTTTCTCTGCTGTATTGTAAGATGGACCCCTCCACTTATGTGCTGGATCAGATTTCCTTTTTCCTATCCAAGGACTCTGCTCTTGTAATTATCCTCTTTTTCTCTCTTGCATCCTCAGTCATTCCCATGTTGCTTGTATCATTTCTACTAGTATAAGAGCATGCTGTATTTTCTCCCATATTAAAAAATAAAACCAAAAAGTTGAATTCTTTCTTAGTCCCATGTCCCCTTCTGCCTTTAATCCTTTCAGTTCTTCTCTTTATAGTAAAACTCTAGGTAAGATGTCTGCATTTGCTATTTCTATGTCCTCACCTCCTTTTCTCTCTCTTTTAAAAATATCTTTATAGTGTAATATTTGATATATATAAAAGATTGTTTTAACATATGTAAAATATAAATCATGATATGAACAACTGAGCAACTAGAACCCAATTTAAGAACTAAAATGGAGGGGGTGGATTCAAGATGGCAGACTAGGAGGATGCGGGACTCACATCTCCACACAACTAGGGCACCTACCAAGCACCAGTGGGAGACCATGGACACCTAAGGGGATGGGAGGAACCCCCAGCAACCAGTTGTTTCAATTATATTTTTATTTTTCCTAATATATTTTTTATCCTTCTAATTTTATTTTATTTTTTATTCTTTGTTATTGTACTGCTCCTTTTTTCTTTTCTTTTGCCATGCCACATGGCTTACGGGATCTTGGTTCCCAGGCTGGGTGTCGGGCCTGAGCTCTTGTGGTCGCAGCGTTGAGTCCAAACCGCTGGACTAACAGAGAACCTCAGACCCCAGGGAATATTAATTGGAGTGAGGCCTCCTGGAAGTCCTCATCTCAGCACCAAGACCTGGCTCTACCCAACTGCCTGCAAACTCCAGTGCTGGACGCCTCAAAAAAATATGTTACAGACGAAGGAGCAAGGTAAAAACCTACAAGACCAAATAAATGAAGACAAAATAGTCAACCTACCTGAAAAAGAATTCAGAGTAATGGTAGTAAAGATGAGCCAAAATCTCAGAAACAGAATGGAGAAAATACAAGAAATGTTTAACAAGGAGCTAGAAGAACTAAAGAGCAAACAAACGTGATGAACAACACAATAACTGAAATTAAAAATACTCTAGAAGGAATCAATAGCAGAATAACGGATAAGTGAGCTGGAAGATAAAATGGTGGAAATAACTGCCGGGGAGCAGAATAAAGAAAAAAGACTGAAAAGAATTGAGGACAGACTCAGAGACATCTGGGACACCACTAAACGCACAAAGGTTCGAATTATAGGTGTCCCAGAAGAACAAGAGAAAGAGAAAGGGTCTGAGGAAATATTTGAAGAGATTATAGTTGAAAACTTCACTAACATGGGAAGGGAAACAGCCACTCAAGTCCAGGAAGCACAGAGAGTCCCATACAGGATAAACCCTAGGAGAAAGACAACAAGACACATATTAATCAAACTAACAAAAATTAAATTCAAAGAAAAAATATTAAAATCAGCAAGGAAAAAGCAAAAAATAACATACAGGGGAATCCCCATACTGGCCAGAAGGGAGTGGCAGGATATATTTAAAGTGGTGAAAGGGAAAAACCTACAAGCAAGATTACTCTACCCAGCAAGGATCTCATTCATATTTGACAGAGAAATCAAAAGCTTTACAGACAAGCAAAAGCTATGAAAATTCAGCAACACCAAACCAGCTTTACAACAAATGCTAAAGGAACTTCTCTAAGTGGGAAACACAAGAGAAGAAAAAGATCCACAAAAACAAACCTAAATCAAGAAAATGGTAATAGGAACATACATGTCAATAATCACCTTGAATGTAAATGGATTAAATTCTCCAACCAAAAGACACAGACTGGCTGAATGGATACAAAAAACAAGACCCTTATATATGCTGTCTACAAGAAACCCACTTCAGACCTAGGGACACATACAGACGTAAAGTGAGGAGATGGAAAAAGATATTCCATGCAAATGGAAATCCCAAGAAAGCTGGAGTAGCAATACTCATATCAGATAAAATAGACTTTAAAATAAAGACTGTTACAGAGATAAGGAGGGACACTACATGATGATCAAGGGATCAATCCAAGAAGAAAACATAACAATTATATATAGTTATGCACCCAACATAGGAGCACATCAATACATAAGGCAAATGCTAACAGCCATAAAAGGGGAAATCAACAGTAACACAATAATAGCGGGGGACTTTAACACCCTATTAGCACCAATAGACAGATCATCCAGACAGAAAATAAGGAAACAGACACTTTGAATGACACAATAGACCAGATAGACTTAATTGATATTTTTATGAAATTCCACGCAAAAGTGGAAGAATACACTTTCTTCTCAAGTGCACACAGAACGTTCTCCAGAATAGATCACATCTTGGGTCACAAATCAAGCCTTGGAAAGTTTAAGAAAATTGAAATTGTATCAAACATCTTTTCCAACCACAGTGCTATGAGATGAGAAATCGATTAGAGGAAAAAAACTGTAAAAAACACAAATACCTGGAGGCTAAACAGTGCTCTGCTAAATAACCAAGAGATCACTGAAGAAATCAAAGAAGGAATAAAAAAATACCTAGAAACAAATGACAACGAAAACATGACGACCAAAAGCTATGGGATGCAGCAAAAGCAATTCTAAGAGGGAAGTTTATAGCAATTCAAGCTCAACTCAAGAAACAAGAAAACATCTCAAACAATCTAACATTACACCTAAAGCAACTAGAAAAAGAAGAATAAAGAAAACCCAAAGTTAGTAGAAGAAAAGAAATCATAAAGATCAGAGCAGAAATAAATGAAATAGAACTAAAAAAACAATAGCAAAGATCAATAAAACTAAAAGTTTTTTCTTTGAGAAGTTAAACAAAATTGATAAACCTTTAGCCAGACTCATCAAGAAAAAAAGGGAGAGGACTCAAATCAATAAAATTAGAAATGAAAAGGGAGAGATTACAACTGACACCGCAGAAATACAAAAGATCATGAGACAAGCAACTATATGTCCAATAAAATGGACAACCTGGAAGAAATGGACAAATTCTTGGAAAGGTACAACTTTCCAAGATCGAACCAGGAAGAATTAGAAAATATAAACAGACCAATCACAGGCAATGAAATTGAAACTTTAATTAAAAATCTTCCAACAAACAAAAGTCCAGGACCAGATGGCTTCACAGGCGAATTCTATCAAACATTTAGAGAAGAGTTAACTCCTATCCTTCTCAAACTCTCCCAAAAAATTGTAGAGGGAGGAACACTCCCAAACTCATTCTACAAGGCCACCATCACCGTGATACCAAAATCAGACAAAGATATCACACAAAAAAGAAAATTACAGACCAATATCACTGATGAACATAGATGCAAAAGTCCTCAACAAAGTACTAGCAAACAGAATCCAACAGCACATTAAAAGGATCATACACCATGATCAAGTGGGGTTTATCCCAGGGATGCAAGGATTTTTCGGTATACGCAAAACAATCAATGTGATACACCATATTAACAAATTAAAAATAAAAACCATATGATCATCTCATTAGATGCAGAAAAAGCTTTTGACAAAATTCAACCCCCTTTTATGTTAAAAACTCTCCAGAAAGTGGGCATAGAGGGAACCTACCTCAACATAATAAAGGCCATATATGACAAACCCACAGCAAACATCATTCTCAATGGTGAAAAACTGAAAGCATTTCCTCTAAGATCAGGAACAAGTCAAGAATGTCCACTCTCGCCACTATTATTCAGCATAGTATTGGAAGTCCTAGTCATGGCAATCAGAAAAGAAAAGAAATAAAAGGAATACAAATTGGAAAAGAAGAAGTGAAACTATCACTCTTTGCCAATGACATGATACTATACATGGATAATCCTAAAGATGCCACCAGAAAACTACTAGAACTAATCAGTGAATTTGGTAAGGTTGCAGGATACAAAATTAATGCACAGGAGTCTCTTGCATTCCTATACACTAACAACAAAAAATCAGAAAGAGAAATTAAGGAAACACTCCCATTTACCATTGCAACAAAATGAATAAAATACCTAGGAATAAACCTACCTAAGGAGGTAAAAGACCTGTACTCAGAAAACTACAAGACACTGATGAAAGAAATCAAAGATGATATAAACAGTTGGAGAGATATACCATGTTCCTGGATTGGAAGAATCAACATTGTGAAAATGACTATACTACCCAAAGCAATCTACAGATTGAATGCAATTCCTATCAAACTACCAATGGCATTTTTCACAGAACTAGAACAAGAAATTTTACAATTTGTATGGAAACACAAAAGACCCCGAATAGCCAAAGCAATCTTGAGAAAGAAAAACGGAGCTGGAGGAAGCAGGCTCCCTGACTTCAGACTATACTACAAAGCTACAGTAATCAAGACAGTATGGTACTGGCAAAAAACAGAAATATAGATCAGTGGAACAGGATAGAAAGCCCAGAGATAAACCCATGCACATATGATCACCTTATCTTTGACAAAGGAGGCAAGAATATGCAATGGAGAAAAGACAGCCCCTTCAATAAGCAGTGCTGGGAAAACTGGACGGCTACATGTAAAAGAATGAAATTAGAACACTCCTTAACACCATACACAAAAATAAACTCAAAATGGATTAAAGACCTAAATGTAAGGCCAGACACTATAAAACTCTTAGAGGAAAACATAGGCAGAACACTGTATGACATAAATCACAGCAAGATCCTTTTTGACCCACCTCCTAGAGAAATGGAAATAAAAACAAAAATAAACAAATAGGACCTAATGAAACTTAAAAGCTTTTGCACAGCAAAGGAAAACATAAACAAGATGAAAAGACAACCCTCAGAATGGGAGAAAATATTTGCAAATGAAGCAACTGACAAAGGATTAATCTCCAAAATATACAAGCAGCTCATGCAGCTCAATATCAGTTAGTGATACTGTACATCTTTTCATGTGCTTTTTGGCCATCTGTATGTCTTAAAGTAATTTAAAATCTTAAAATCCTCCTTAACAATTCGAGGATCGTAGAACATTAACTCTAATTAACTTTCTTGTGTCATATGTGCTATTGTCCAGAATTTTAGTTCTGCTGTTTTAAATTTTGAACTCCAGATACTGTGCATTATTATCATTATCATTATTTTATACTTGTTTACAGTAAAATTTCCAAGTATCATCACTTGCCATTCCTTCTTAAATCTCAGTGTTTCCTTAAGAGATTATTTCTTTGCTTCCTGAAATTCCTTTAATGAAGGACTATTTCTGATAAATTCAAGTTGCCCATTATCTGAAAATGTCTTTGTTTGTTCCTAATCCTTGAAAGATAGTTTTCCTTAAAGCAACTTCTTTAACTTGCTTTCAGGAAACCATATTCTCCTTATTTTCCTCCTGCCTATCCCACTGCTCTAACACGATCTCCAATGTTTATGGTTCTGGATCCCTCTAACCTCTTAATGTTGGAGTGTCCTAGGTTTTCATCTTTGAATCTTGTCTAATTTCATGACTTTCTATACTATTAATTTACTTCTGACTCCCAAATTTATGTATCCATTCCAAACCTTATGAATGAACTCCAAACACCTGTATCCACTCTGATATCTCCATGTGAGTAATACATATTTCAAACTTGGCATGTTTTAAACTGACCTCCTGATCTTCCCTCCAAGCTTGTTCTACTCAGTTTGGCTCCTTAGAGTAAATATCAACTGCATCCTTCCGGTTATCCATCTAAAACTCCCCTGCATGATAAACCATTTTAAAACTGCACCAAATCCTTTTGACTCTCCTTCAAATCTGACCACTTCTCACCATCTGCCTTGCTACTACCTTTGTACATGCCACTGTGCTCTTTCACCTAGATAATTGATGTAGCTTCCCAACTTGGTTTTCTGGATTTTCCCCTTGCCTTCCTATAATCTTTTCTCATTCAAGTCCCCCTTTAAAAATGTCAATCAGATCATGAGATGACTCTGCTCAAAACTCTCTCATAGCTTTCTGTTTGATTTGGAGTAAAAGCCCAAGTTCTAACAGTCAATCTGGAAGGTTCCAGGTGATACGCCTTCCCCTAGCTCTATCTCTCCAACCTCATTTCTTGCCATTCTATCACTCCCATTGCTGTAGCCACATTAGCATCCTTGCTGTTCTTTAAACATGTCTTTGAGCTACTACATGGCCTTTCAACTTGCTATCTCTCCCTGTAATGCTTTCTTCATAGCTATCTATTTAGCTCCCCCACCCCAACCCTGACCTTACTCTTCTCAGGTCTTTGCTCAAATATCACTTTTTCAGTGAAACCTGCCCAATCCTTCATATTAAAAATTGCCAATTCTTCCTTCCCTGGTACCACCATCCCCTTTCCTGCTTTATTTTTCTTCATAACAATTGACATATTTAATCATATCCCTTATATCTGTCCCCACTACTATAATGTAAGTTCCATGAAGGCAGTGTTTTTTGTCTGTTCCTGACACATAGTAGCTGCTAAACAAATATGAATAAATGAATGGGTTTATAATTCTTTGCTGACTTCTTTTTCTGGCGGTTTTTTTTTTTTTTTTGGCATGTGTGATCTTAGTTCCCTGACCAGGGATTGAACCTGCGCCCCCTGCAGTGGAAGCATGGAGTCTTAACCACTGGGCCGCAAGAGAAGTCCCTTTTCAGTGCTTTTTTGAATACATTTCCCCCCTCTCTCCTTGGCTTCACTTTTTCTGATCAGAAGCTTGTTGACAAGCCTCAGGTAACATCTTTGTTCTTTCCGACTGCCCTAAGATTATCTCCTTGTTTTCACTTTTTCAATTTCCACTAGTATAGTGTATCTTAGTATGGATGTTTTTCTTTTGTCCTGCTTGGTTGACATTCTGCTTCCTGTACCTGTGGATTCAAGTGTTTTATCAATTTTGGAATATTCTCTGTCATTACTCTAATACCAGTATTGCCTTTTCTTTGTTTTCTCATTCTTTCCTTCTGGACTTTAGAGGATTATTAGCTCTTTTTACTCCATGTTTTATTTCTTTTATATCTTTCTTTAATATTATACATCTTGCTTTTCTGTGCTGCATTCTGGATAATCTATTCATTTTTGTCTTCTAGTCACTGATTCTCTCCAACTTCGCTATAATGTTGTTACCCTATCCACTGAATTTCTAATATCAACAATAATGTTTTTAATTTCTAAAAGTTGTGTTAGTTATTCTTCCAATCTGCTTTGTCATTTTTATGACCTCTTACTGCCTGCTTATTTTATGCTTTTATCTATTATGTCTTTGTTTTTTTATATAGTCTTTTCCCTATGTTTTTAACTACTGATTTCAATATCTGAAATCTTTGAAGAGTCTAAATCTATTATTTATTGTTTTGGTTGGTTCTTGCTCTTAGTGTTTGATAATATTTAAATTTTTATTTAATTGTAAGCTCATATTTGTTTGATCTTAATTTGTGAGTGTACTGTGAGCATAAATTGGGGGTGCTCTTTTCCAGAAAGAATTGGTATTTGCTTCTGCTCAGAGCCCAGAGTACTCTTAACCTGGTACCGCTTTAGTCCCTTTGAGATGTTTGGGTTGATGTGAGGGTCTGAAGCTAGGCTGCCATGTCTTGCAGTTGGCCCAAGGCTTGGTCTTAGTTAGTAGTGATGGTATCTGCATTTGTTTATCTTCAACATAACCCATTCCCTCTTCTTATTTGGTATTGCACAGTGCTGCCTACTTAGGTTTCAGCTCTTGGAGTTTTTTCATTTTGTTTTATTTTATGTTTTGGTTACTCTGGTAGAGATGCTTGGATATTTTTTTTTAGTTTCTGCGAACCCAGCAGTTCTTTAAAACACTATGTATTATTCATGATCTACTTGGTTTGTAGCAAAATTGCTCTTTTAGAAAATCTGGTTTACTGTTATTTGGAAGCCATCATTTTGTCTTGAAGCCACTCCAATCAGGCTTTCTTCCCTGTCATTTCAGTAAACCTACACTGTCAAGATCACAGTGACTTCTGGATTGCTGAATCCAATGATGAGTTCTTATTTCTTTCTATCTCTTAGCAGCACACTTGAACGACAACTTAAATGTTTTTTTAACATAACCTGTTGAACAGCTTGGCTTTCAATCGCTTGATTTTCTGAGATACTTCTTTTGTATTAGAGTGAATATAAAGATGGCCAAATAGATCTTCAATAGTGGCCCATCCTGGGGGCTAATCTTACTCAGGATCAGTGCAGCAAAAAGCCCAGAAATTCAAAGGAACAAATATAGTACCAACAGTAAATCAGAAGAAACATGCATTAATAAAAAGCCATTACACTCATACACAATTTATCTTTCCTCTTAGTGAACACAGTCTTTTGACAAGGAAGATGATGCTCTTTTGACAGTCTTCCCTCAGAAGTACTGGAGTCAAAGAAAAAAAAGTTATTGCTCCTTCGCAGTGCTTCTGGTAAAATTTCAGAACCTAACCGAAGTATTGCCCACCTATCAATACTAGCTGATGGTAATGGTGAAGCTAATTGTTCTGGTGTTTTTGTACCACCCTACTTTATCATTGCTTTGATTACCAAGAGGCCCTTTGGCACCTTGGACCCTATTACTTCATTGATAGAGACTGAAGCCACCCTGATGAAAATTTACAATTCTCAGCAAAGACAAGCTCTTTCAGTAAATATTATCAAAGACTGATGTGTACAGAATTCAGAATAAAAATTTGCTTGTCCTGTCAATCCACTAAGGATGGATGCAGATTTCGAGATTAGATCGTGTCCTTGGCTCATTCATTGTATGAGAGGTGGGGAATTACATATATTTGTGTACCTCTTAATTTCTGGTGCTATTTATCAAATTTGTTTAAATTAGCCACATCACTTTTTTATCCCATAAATGAAACGATGTAATATCAAGCCCCAAACCTGATTGCTTTATAAATAGATTATTTCAATTCTCAAGTATTAGTCTTGTGTGCCTACTGTAGGTTTGGAACTTGCTAGGATCTGAAGATACAAATGTGAATAAGAGTATCCAGATGATTCACTCTCTAGTAGATCCACCTTTATTCCTTAATACAAATTGAAAAGAAGCAAAGGTCCTATTTCTTTGAGCCAATATCAATTCAAATATCCACTATAATAAAAAAGCTTTTGGAGCTTGCATGTATCTGAGTGAATTATTTGGTTTGGATTGGGAAAAATCTGTAGCACAGCTGATTATGGTTCTTTAGGGAGGAAGAAAACTTTAATCAGTGATAGAAAAAGAGTATGATAATGGTGACATGTTAGAAGCTGTGAAACCTAAAATAGCTCATGTGCAATATAGAAGGCAGCCACATTTGTTTCATCACTTATAGTCCTTGTGAGAATTAATATCACCCATCATTCTCTTTGAACTAAGCGAACTGAGAGGTTTTTATAATTAGATGATTCTTTATGGCAAAGATGGATACGTTTACATGTTAAAAAAACCCAACTTACAACTTACTATTTTATCATGATTATCAGATATTTTATAGTCAGAAAATAAGAAATTTGTTAACGCTCAGTGTCATGTTCAAATATAATTTTGTAAACTGTAGTGTAACTCTGTTTATGTTTTTTAATTCCTCTAAGATTATGATGCAAAGTAAAAACTAATGTAGGATGAATTGGGAGATTGGGATTGACATATATACACTAATATGTATAAAAGAACTTGCTGTATTAAAAACTAAATAAATAAATAATAAAATTTTTAAATGTAGGAAATTCAGACTTTACTTCTTATAGAACACAAATAATAGATAACCTAAAGATGCTATAATGCATTTAATTTTAAACGGCAACTCTTATTTGTGATTATAATTTTGCATTTAACCTCCTTGCATTTAAAAGGTGAAATTCTTTGAGGTTAAGCCCAAATCAGGTTGTGGTAGTTTTATAAGAGAGAGAGAGAGTGTGTGTGTGTGGGGGGGGAGGGGGGGTGGTTGGGAGGGAGAGAGAAAATGTGTTTTAAAGATCTCTTTGAAAGAATGCTGAGTAACATTGCTAATTATTTTGTCATATTTTGTCAGTGGTATAGAATCCAGTTATTCCAGTGTTGGGTTTGAGACTTAAGTTTTCATAAACCAGTGAAGGAAATCACCTGTGAGTTTACTCTGACAGGAATGAGCCACCTTTACCGGACATAGAGGAGTGAAAAAGGTCTCTTTTTCTACAGCTCCATGTGGGGATGTGAAGCCTAACATAGTTTGTAGGGCAAATCTAAAATGCCATCTAAAATGAGCCACCTCGAGTTGTGGCCTATCTTACTTATCCACAGGTCCCCTTTGGGGTGAGACTATAGGTGTTGTAGTTAGGTACTGATATAAAGATAAGCAGATATACACTACCAAACGTAAAATAGATAGCTAGTGGGAAGCAGCCTCATAGCACGGGGAGATCAGCTCGGGGCTTTGTGACCACCTAGAGGGGTGGAATAGGGAGGGTGGGAGGGAGGGAGATGCAAGAGGGAAGAGATATGGGAACATATGTATATGTATAACTGATTCACTTTGTTATAAAGTGGAAACTGACACACCATTGTAAACCAATTATACTCTAATAAAGATTTTTTTTTTTTTTAAAAGATAAGCAGAGATGAAAGAGTAGAATTTAGAGAGCATAGTTTCCCAATTTTCTTGCTTAGCAAACACTGTTTGTTGTACATAGAGAAGTCATTAAAGAAGTGTCAACAGCCACTACTGTGGTATCCTTTTAGTGTATTAGAATCTGGAATCAGAGATCATGGCAGGGGCCTTGGAACGGGTGACCTTAGAAAAGGAGGCTCCTTTTCTTTCCAAAGGCCAGAGTGATGCTGATGTAAAAGACTAATGCTTCAAAAACAGATTTCTTGTCAAGATTCTTGATTTCCACGTTAAAACCACATATGTGTCATTTGCTTTACAAAGATATTTTAATTAATATATTAAAATATTTTCATTAATTGACATATGTATTTCAGTGAACTAAAACCCTAGCACCTTGTACTAGCAGCGCTTTTTTGGGATGGGGTTAGCATAGGGTAGATGGAATACATTTAAATATTTTGGACCAAATGTGCCAGTAGCAGGGAGGATAGTACTAAAATTATTAAACTGGGCTCTTGTAAAATGAAGTGACGCAAGAGTTACTGAGTCACTTCAGTAATCCTTTTACTGAATGCTTTCTGTTGTGAGGCAGTGGCATAAGCATATAGTGGGGGATTCTTCATGTCCTTGAGCAGCTTGCTCTAGTCTAGTTGAGGAAACTCTCATGTCCACACCTGTAATGCAGGGTACAGAACACTGTGTGCAATAAGGAGGTATAAAGTGCTAGGGTACACAGAGAGGGAAGCAGTTCTTCCTTACAGGAAGAATTGGAGAAAACTTCATTGAGGAGGTGGAATTTTATTTTGACCTTAAAAGTTAAGTAGGATTTCAGTAGGCAGAGATATAAAACAGACATCCCAAACCATAGATGTAAGTAATACAGAGTGGATTCTAGAAATATAAGTAGAAAGAGTAAATAGTGTGCGTGTCTAGAGTGGCGAGTAGATGGTGGGAGATCAGACATAGTCACAGGTTCAGAGCAGTACACAGAGGACTCTGAATGTCATGCTAAGGAGTTTTTTCTCTTATTCTGTGGTAAGAGTCATTGAAGATTTGGGGGCAGTGAATTTACAGGATCAGACGTCTGTTTTAGGAAGATAATTGCTGGCAGTGGGAGTTCAGTTCCACAAATATGTATTGAGTGATGGCGCAGGGGAATACAAAGATGACAAAGACATTCCTACTCCAGAGAATTTAGTCTGTTGGTATGAAAAAAAATGGATTGGAGAAGGGTGAGGTTGGCAGCACAGAGATCAATTAATAGGCTTTTGTAATGGTCTCATTAAGAGATTATAAAAATTTAAACTAGGACAGTAGCAAGGGGAATAGAAAGTATGGGGCAGAATCAAGAGACATTTCAGAAACAGTATCAATAGGACTTGAAGCTGAGTGGAAGTTGCAGGTAAGGGGGATGCTCACCTCAAAAAGCACTCTAAAATTTCTAACTACGTGACCCGGAGGATGGTGCTGCTATTCATTAAGGTGGGGACACAGAGGAAAGGCAGACTTAGGGATGGAGGGAGGGAAGGTTGAGTCTATTTTGGTTCTACTGAGTTTGAGGTGCCAACATGACATCTATGAGGAGAGGTTCAAAGGGCATTTAGAAAGGCAAGTCTGAGAGGTCGAAGAAAAATGAGAACTAGAATTATGTTTGGATGATGCTGACAGAGAAGGTATTTGAAACTGTGTCAGTGGTTGAGATCTCCTATTGGAAGAGTATAGAGGAAAAAAGAGGAGAGGGTTAGAAAACATGTGTTATCAGTGAGTTTTGGGAGGCTCGGCCATATAAGTAAGAGGAGCCTTAGTATATTGCAAGAAAACTTGAGCGAAAGAGTATTAATAATAAGGGTTGGTTAGCAATGTCAGGTGCTGTGTAGATGTCAAGTAGAACGAAGGGTAAGGAGAACTCATGGATTTTTTAAATTAGAAAGTTACTGGCCACCTCTGGAGACCAGTTTTAGTAGAGGAGTGGGCAGAGTAGTTTCATTAGTTTGCAGTGGAATGGGGAATACATGTGAGATGAAGCAATAGGGAAATAGATTTCTTTTCACCCATTTCATCCATAAATATTTATTGAGAATTTGCCTCTCATTTGTGAAGTGAGGGCAAGGGGAGAGATGGGATAGTTATTTAAAGGGGAAATCAAGGTCAGAGAGAGATTATTTTTGGATGGGAAAGCAGTGCAGAGGGAGAGATTGAGGCTAAAAGAAGAAATAATAGAACCAAGGTCCCAGGGAAGGAGTGCAAGTTCATAAGCCCAGGTGGAGAGGTTTACTTTGGCCTAACAGTGTTCATGTGGGTGGGGAAAAGGGCGAGGCTGAACCAGAGCTCCACACACAGAGCTCTTTAAATTCACACTAACAATTGCTTTCTTTATCGCATGTTACTGTTTGTGACGATGTTTGCAAAATGGCATAATAATAGTACTTTTGCGGGGGGGTTGGATCTTCACATTTTTCAGGTGAACAGAGCTCTCTGAACACCATTTGCAATATTAATGTGGGTGCAGTGTTGTCAGGAGTCCACCTAGTCATTGAAGACAACATTACGAAGTGGAGTTGGGATAATCCCAGTAGTGCAGTCACACAGAAACGGCGTCTCCCAAGCAGGAATCTCACCTGCTCTGCAGAGAATAACGGCTGTTCTCTGGAAATGACTCCTCTTGGAGTCAATTGGTGATCACGTGAAATAATAGCAATGTCCGCTTCTGGATGCGTAATACAATGTACGTGACATTTAAACATTTTGGAGAGCTGAAGGAGCTGTGTTTTTATTCATATACAAGAGAGAGTGTGAATCAGCTGATTCAACAAAGTGAATCAGCTATACATATACCTATATCCCCACATCTCCTCCCTCTTGCATCTCCCTCTCACCCTCCCTATCCACCCCTCTAGGTGATCACAAAGCACTGAGCTGATCTCCCTGTGCTATGCAGCTGCTTCCCACTAGCTGTCTATTTTACCTTTGGTAGTGTATATAAGTCCATGCCACTCTCACCTTGTCCCAGCTTACCCTTCCCCCTCCCCGTGTCCTCAAGTCCATTCTCTACGTCTGCGTCTTTATTCCTGTCCTGCCCCTAGGTTCTTCAGAACCATTTTTTTTTAAATTTTAGATTCCATATATATGTGTTAGCATATGGTATTTATTTTTCTCTTTCTGACTTAACTTCACTCTGTGTGACAGACTGTAGGTCCCTCCACCTCACTACCAATAACTCAATTTCATTTCTTTTTATGGCTGAGTAATATTCCATTGTATATATGTGCCACATCTTCTTTATCCATTCATCTGTTGATGGACACTTAGGTTGCTTCCATGTCCTGGCTATTGTAAATAGAGCTGCAATGAACATTGTGGTACATGAGTCTTTTTGAATTATGGTTTTCTCAGGGTATATGCCCAGTAGTGGAATTGCTGGGTTGTATGGTAGTTCTATTTGTAGTTTTTTAAGGAACCTCCATACTGTTCTCCATAGTGGCTGTATCAGTTAACATTCCCACCAACAGTGCAAGAGGGTTCCCTTTTCTCCACACCCTCTCCAGAAGCTGGGTTTATTATAAAGAATGTTCTCATTGCCATTACATTTGTATTGAAACTGCTTTTGCTGCTAAGATGTTTAATAAAGAATCATTTCAGGAAGGTTCACCAAACAGCATGGGAAATGGATTCCTGAAAGGGTTTAGAGCAGTTGAGGGAAGATCAGAATTGACAAGAAAATTTAACCTTGATTTAATGCTTTATAAAAATCGTTCACTAAAAGGAATGGGGAGGGGTTAAGAGGGAATTCTATTTTTATTATTGACAAGAACTGGCTTGATATTCACATACCCTAAATGGCACTGTCTACACTTAGGCAGGAATAAAATGAAGGCAGGAATGCTCTAAAAATTCTATGTTGTGAAATAATTTTCCAAAAAAGGAATGAAATTTGAAACAGAGACATTCCTCTTTGACTAATAGGAAATAAACAAGCTATATTTTTGACCATATACTTGAATTATATGTTTTCACCTAAAGGTCTGACCTATTCCTCCCCTTTCCTTCAGATGATTGTCTTTATTTTTTAGTTTTTGCTACATCATCAAAAATCTTGTATATTTCTCATTGGACATGAATTAATAATGCTTTACCTGCAACATAAAGACCTATTAAAGTGATAAAAAAGACGATGAGTGTATTTTAGCTCTCCAATAAAAATTAAAATCTACTCATTTTCTTCCCCACTAGACTATTAAATGCTGAAAAATCCGCAGCCTTTCTGCAAAGAGGGTCACCTTACAGATCTTTTAGATAAATAAGTTAATTAAACCTTGACATTATAAAACAATTCTGAAAAGTTCTAATTAATTTTTAAACAATATTGAAATAATGACTTGGTGCCTCACATTAAAATAAAATATTGTAACCCAATCAATCCCACCATACAGTATGCCACAGTAGACTGCTGATTTTCTAATGGTTAGAAACACAGTTCATTGGCCTGGATAGTAATCAAGATCGCTTGGGGAAGAAAACCACTGAGGGTTTATAGAAGCGACCAGAATTTTTAATGGCTTTATTGAGTCTCGAAGTATTTGCTTTGTTTCTTCCTTGATAGTATGATAAGGCACAGAAACTACTGTATTCAACTGCAATCTTTTAATTTAAGTCAGTGTTTACCTAAGGTTGTTGGATTGACTCTTTTCACTGGAGAGATTTTCCAACTCAGTAAAATAGGTCTGGAATTTTTCCCATGGAATTCTGCAGTTATGCTCCAGTCCCCCTGTGACTTGACTGCACAGTGTAGACAAAACCGCTTCTTAATCACTGGAGGATTCATCTAATTTCTTTGTTGTTTTTGTTCCTGCTGCTACTGCTGTTGGCATGAGTTCTGGGTGTTTGAAGGGAATGCTCGACTTGAACAAGAGTTATAGGGGAGTTGGTGGGGAATGGTAGAGAGGGAGCTGCATCTGGCTGGAGCCCAGAGGCCTGAGCTCAGGACCTGTGATCTTTCTGAAATGTGTAGCTGCTCTTGAGACTATCTTGCTTCATGGGCAGCAGAGTTTCTCACCACCTGTTTGAGATTTCCTGACATGATTGTTAAAAAGCCATCTCCAAGGGCTCCATTCCAGCCTACTGAATCAGATTCTCTGGGGATGGTGTCTGCAAATTTGCATTTTTAACAAGCTTTAGGACTTCATACTTTAAAGTCTGAGAACCTGAACTATGAGATAAAGTTTAAGTTTCTTGGCATACACAGCAAAGATAGTCCTCCCTGAGATGCTGTCTCACTATTCATTCCCAGACACTACAGTTATCAGTGGGGAAATGCATGTATTTCTGTTCACATCATGCTGTTTCAGGATCCCCTGTCTTTGTATATGACTTGGCCCAGAATTGCTCACCTGACAATTTCTATAGATCCCTTTATATCAGAGAGTTCTGCAGACAATAAGCTCTATGAGGGCCATGACCCTGTGTGTTTTCACAGTTGTATCCATAGTGCCTTGTACAGTGCCAGCACATAGTAGGTGCTCAATAAATACTTTGAACGCATCAGTGCTTAGACATCATATCCCTCCTTTGCCCAGGAAAGATGAAATCATCTCTGCTCTTTCTTTTGGTCATAGTTTTGATATGAAGCCAGTTCATGATCGTCAGGACCCAGGCCTACTGACCCTGGAGTCTGTGTCTTAGTTTCTTAGAATATGTTTCTCTAACGAGAACCCTTGCTAACAACAACCAAAAGTCTGGATATTCTTTAAGAAACAGTTATTTTTGAAATATTAGAAATGATTATTGCTGAAATTGACAGGGAATCCAGCTGCACCAAACCCAAGCTCCACTATTAGAATCCCTAAGGATGAGGTCCAGGCATGCGTCCTCTTTAAGAGCTATAGGATTCTGATATTCAGCCAGAGTTGAATCACCTTTTATGCTGCATGCGGATAATGTCTTTACTGACCAACTATTTAAGTATATGTTCTGTAAACTATTTGGTATCATGGGAAGACTGGAAAGCTGAGTCTTACCTCTGGCACTAACTAGCTTTGTGCTTGAGGCCAGTTACTTATTGCTCCTGGGCCTCAGTTATGCTGTCTTTAAAATGGGGTATTGGGTAGCTAATCTCTGATACTTGACAACCCTACTCTTCTATACTCTTCTGATTGTAAGCCAAAGTAAAATCAGACACTGGAATGGCAGAGTTGCACAGGTGGTATATGTATCTCGTGGCAGCTGTCATTTATTTTTTCCTAAGTAAATCATTCTAAATTGGTGCTTGCACTGGGAATGCCTGTCAGGTTTAGTTTATTGTGCTAAATAGTACCCTCAGATGAAGCTAATTTCGCTTCCAAAGTCACATCGACTAGCAACTTCCATGATGAGAAGATCTGATCAGACCACATTTTGCACTCTAAAGTTTAATTTGGGTTAGCAAACATTTCTTGAGTTCCAACTGGTATATCATACACTGTGCTAAATTCTGAGATACAAAGATTAATAAGATATGGTCCCTGTCCTTGAGTTGCTAACAAGGAAAATGCACAAATAGGGAGGTGTAAGCAGGGTGATTGCCCATAATGGAAAACTGATGAAGTCACTGTATTTCTAGGCCTTTCCTCCAGCTACAGCCAGATCTTATCATAATCCAGGGTTAAGAGTCTGAAGGATAGAGACCACATAGGTCAGCTTGTTTATCAAGGAATATTAGACATTGAGAGAGTGGCTATAACTAGAAGTGGGTTTTAAAATAAAAAAAGAAAAGAAAGATTTCAAAGCATATGCATTTCATTTCAGCTTATGGTTTGGAATCATAGAGATGTAGGTACTAGGACATCTGAGAGGGTGTTCAGGAAACAAGATTGGAAGGAGCTTTCTGAAGTATGTGTTGACACAGTTTATGCAGAATGGAAAACAGTACGTTTTCTAGACTCATCGAAAACGTGTTAAGGTACTCCTCTGCCCAGCTCAAGTCCAATACTCAATTTTCAGAGAAGAGTATGAGGTTAACTAGACGGAAGGTTTAAAGATCTAGCAACTGCTTAGGCAAGCGACTGATATTTTAACTTGGCATTCCAACAGAATTATAAAACGCATGGAAACTTGCTCGCCTTGACTTGGAAGATCATCCATGATGAATTTTCACACAGTTTTAGAAGCAGTGCAACCAGTGTTTTTTGGGGTCCTCTGGCAAAAAGGCCCCATTAGAGCTGAAAATGAGATGATGAGAATCATGACAGCCCCTAACACTTAGTGTGGGCCTGCTTTTGCTGGGCCCTGGGCTAAGCACCTGACATTCATTGTTTTACTTAATTCTAACAGTGACTCCTTTTATAATTTTACACAGAAGAAACCTAAGGCACAAAGATGTTAGCTCTTGCCCAAATTCAAGCAGCTAGAAGGTGGTGGGTCTAGGAATCAAGCACATAGGTTAGTTAGTACCCTCCTGATGGTGAGTAAAAGAAATATATCTTAAGCCCACTTAAACAAAAGAAAGGATGTAGGGCTCTATGATGTAACCCATTGATAGAGATGCGATTGAACCTTTGGAAGGGATTGACTCTCCACCTTTCTGGTCTTCATTTCGTCTCCTTTCTGTATGTCTGCTTTGTTGCCTCTTTCTCTTCAACCATTTTTGACCCTTGCCTTCAGACTGACAAAGTAACAGCAGGGTATAGTGGTTAAAGTCCTGCTATGTGAGTCAGACAGGAGCTTTGCAATGACTTATCCAGTGGCCTCGAGCATGTCATTGAGGCTGTATGAACAGTAGTTCCTGTAGTTGGCTGGGTCTGTCTTAATATAAAGTGACATGGATCTCGGATAATTATTTCCATAATTAAACAGCCTCCATGATTTCCCCCATACACATAATTTTTTCTGAATTATAAATCAGGAAGACTTTCCAAGTTTATCTTCCAACACAACTCTTTTTTTTTTTTTTTTTTTAATGAGAAACACAGGCATGGTACCCACAAAGCCTTTTTTTTTTAAAATTAATTAATTAATTAATTTATTTTTGGCTGTGTTGTGTCTTCGTTTCTGTGCGAGGGCTTTCTCTAGTTGCGGCAAGTGGGGGCCACTCTTCATCGCGGTGCGCGGGCCTCTCATTATCACAGCCTCTCTTGTTGCGGAGCACAGGCTCCAGATGCGCAGGCTCAGTAGTTGTGGCTCACGGGCCCAGTTGCTCCGTGGCATGTGGGATCTTCCTGGACCAGGGCTCGAACCCGTGTCCCCTGCATCGGCAGGCAGATTCTCAACCACTGCGCCACCAGGGAAGCCCCCAACACAACTCTTATGCTGCCCTGATTCTTCCTGGAAATGGATTGGATAAACACATTCACTTGAATGTATAAAGATTTGCTGATTTCTGTATTACTTATCCCAGGGTTTTATGCCTTATTTAAAGGGATGACTTGAGAGTGCTTTCCAAAAATCTTCAGAATGAATGTCAGACCCCAAAGGAAAGGCTGAGACAAGGCAGATATTTGGGGACATCACGGACCTGGGCAGCATTCTTCAAATTACTCTTTATCGGTATTATTCCACTCTAGATATTCCTGAGGGTGTCATTCACTTGAATATAAAATGATATTTCATTGAAATATCCAGATAATTGCCTTGCTTTCTGCATTACTCAGGATAGTCAAGGTTATGCTTTGGAACAAGCAATCCCCAAAATGCCAGTGGCTTGAAACTACAGAGGCTTATCTTTTGCTCATGTGACATATCCATCTCAGAGCAGCAAAGAGGCTCTGCTCGTTTTAATTACTCTAGTCCTCCAGGCTCCACCATATCAAACACTCCTAGTTGCCATGCCGGAGGGAAAAGATGCTCTGAAGAATCTCATACTCCCATTTAAATACTCTAATTCACTTGACTTGTTCATTGGCCAGATAGAAACATGACCCCACCCAACCACAAGGGAGGTAGGGGGTGCCATATGCTAGAAGGAATGAAAATTTTATTTGATTAATAGCACTAATGACTGTCCTGCATTCTAATAATTTTCCTCTATAGGACATTCCCAGAATATAATAAAAGCAGACATTTCAGTGGTATTTACTAAGAGTCAGGTACTATTTTAACCATTTTATGTGTATCATATCTCATTTAATCTAATGACAACCCTTTTGTTATTCCCATTTTAAAGATAAGAAAACTGAGGCATAAGGGATTTAACAGTAGTTTGTCTAAGATCTCACAGCAGCCTGGGATTTGATGCCAGGCAGTGGAGTCAATGCTTTTAACCATAAAACCATGTCCTATATCTGGATTTTCTATAAATAGTGATGGTTTTCATGAGACATGATTAATTATTGACACATTTGCTAGGGAAATTCTGAGTTTATAGGCATATCAGAGGTGTAAAATCTAACTGTTGCTACAAAAATAGAAGTAGCCCAATTTTGAGAGCATTTATTACAGGAGGCATTTTTCTCTTTTGGTATATTTTGGAATTTCAGTGCATGACTGGTATCCCAATGGCAAGCTCTAATTTAGACTGATTTGTTTGGGAGAAATAAATGATAACTTATTTATAGAGATTAACATGCAATCTGACTTTATAACATGTTTACCTAAAAACTAATGAAGGTAGCATGTAGGGCTATTAACTTTTAATGATGAGAAATAATGAGGATGCAGACACAGCTGAGAAAATCTTGCTGTGGCGTAGGAGGGTCCCCCAACAATGTCGCAAGCCTGGTGCATCAGTCCAGGGTGAGGGGTGATGAGCAGCAGGACCCGACCCTGGTTGACTTAAGCAGGAGATGGATTTATTGACGGGCATCGGTGTAGCTGACAGAGCTGCTGGGAATGCTGGAGAACCTGCCCCAGAAAACAGGCAGAACAAAGTGGAGCTGGGCTCCAAGAAATTCGGCCGGTGTCATGAGCACCAGTCCTGTGAGGGCTTCACGGTCACCGATGCTGAGCACTGGGTGCTGCGGCTTGTCCTGCTGGCACTGATGCCGCTGCTACATCTGGACACTATGCATTGCTGCTGCCGTCAGAGCCACCAGAATGGATTCTCCTCTCTCTCTGCTTCTTTGTGCCACTGGTAACTCATTCTAAGTCCCAAGTGGCTTCAGCTGTTTTGGCCATATCTAGGTCAGGTGCCCTGTTCTAGTTGCCAGAGAGACTGGGAAAGTGAGTCCCCTTTAAGTTTTATAGCGGGCGGTGGGCTCTTTCTTCTTCATATGCGAGGCATTTTCCAAACATAGGAAGGGAGTGCTGAGCAGCCAGTAGAAAAAAAAAAAAAAAAAGACAAATGTCCTCTATAACTGGTTGGGTATTGTTTAAATGATTAATCAGGAAAATGTATCCTTGTTCCTTTGTCTGTTTTGTTGTTTTCTTTCACAGAGATTTGTATCCAGAAGACTTTTAATTTATTCATTTATTTATTTAGCTAAAAATAATTTACTATAACATGTGAAACCTTATTCTAGGTGCTGAGAGAGTTACAAAAACAAAAAAGATACAGACCTACGTTTCCATTGCTCAGGTTGAGTTGGGGAGGGGTAAGGAAGTGGAATGTAATTCAGAAGATGGAGAGAGAGTTCATAGAAGCAGACAAGGAAAGACTTCGAGGGCAAAGGGCATTTAAGCTGAAAATCAGACATGCAGAGGTGGGAGGACAAACATTTCACATGGAGGAAAAGATAAGAAAAGAGATAGTGTGGCTATATTTGGGGAACAATAAGTTATTTGACTGCTGGTCTTAGAGGTAAGGCGGGAAATGTGAATCAGGCCTCGATCGTGGATGTTTTTGAATGATTGGCTGGGAATTTGGAGTTTTAGTTCATAAGTACTAGGGAGCTATTAAGTGATTTTGAGCAGAGTGACAGAAATCTACCTGTGATTTAGGAAGATCAACTATCAATAATATATAGGACAGACCATAAAGGAAACCAGAGTCAGAGAAATTATTTAAGAAATCGAATAACCCAGGACAAAGATATGAAGGCCCTAAAAGAAGATGATAGCACTGAGAATAAAGAGAAGGGAATGGATGTAAGAAATAGTCCATATATTGTAGTTAAGGAAATGATTTTTTTGTATGTAATCACTGTAATGAGAAAGAGATTCCTATTAAAGACCAATCATAGCCAGTCAGAGAGAGAGAGGAGAGAGATGGGGAGGGAGAGGGAGAGGAGGAGAGGGGGAGAGAGGGAGAGGGGGAGGAGCAAACTGGCCCAGGCCTTTCCTGAGCACCACTCTAGGATGCTACCATCACCTTTTCGGACCTTGCTATCCTGGCCTCACTATAAAAGTGACTCGTTTCGTTAGTTCTTCTTAAGTAAGATTGGTATTCTTTTTTTTTTTTTTTTTTATAATGAAACTCTCTAGGAGTTAAGCCAGCATTTTATTTATTTATTTATTTTTGGCTGTGTTGGGTCTTCGTTTCTGTGCGAGGGCTTTCTCTAGTTGCGGCAAGCGGGGGCCACTCTTCATGGCGGTGCGCGGGCCTTTCACCATCGCGGCCTTTCTTGTTGCGGAGCACAGGCTCCAGACGTGCAGGCTCAGTAGTTGTGGCTCACGGGCCCAGTCGCTCCGCGGCATATGGGATCCTCCCAGACCAGGGCGCGAACCTGCGTCCCCTGCATTGGCAGGCAGACTCTCAACCACTGCGCCACCAGGGAAGCCCTGGGATTCATTTTAAAAAAAAAAACGTTAACACACTCTACCATTTTTGACGGTCGATCATGGGCCAAACATTTTTCATGCTTCATTCCCAATCTTCATCACAACCTTAAGAGGCAAGTACTGGTATCACTTTAAGTGTGAAGAAACTGGGGACTAAAGAAGTAATAGGCAGAACTAACATTCAAACTCAAGTCTTCTCACCAATAGCCTATGATTTTTCTGCTCTTTTTTTTTTTTTTGGCTGTGCAAGAAGTGACTCAAGTTTATATTTTTATCTTAAAGTTCTCTACAACTGAGTAATCCTGTTCTTTTTTCCTGCTCTTTATGCTGCCTTTCAATGAACTTAAAAAAGAAAAAAATAAATATATAAGAGAAAAACTTAAGAGAAAAGGAAGCAAAATAAGAAACGCACACATGGCTGACTTTCAGAATCCAGATTTGTCCACCCTAAACTAACAAAACTCTGCTACAGTTTAGCTTAGCTGCTAAATGAGCTTATCAGAAAGAACCTACCTAATTACTCTCCTCCTCAGTGTAACCATATCTAGACCGCCTGATTCTTACAATCATTCATTGTTCTTCTTTGAGCATTCCTCCTTTCTGGCAAGGTGTGGTCAGTAGGAAGTTCAATGTATTGACCATCCCTGGCCAATAAACCAGTGAAACCTCAGACACCTTCCCTTGGGAACAGTCAAGGGACATTTCTTAGAGACTAATAAAATCAAATGGAGGTAAAAGCATGAGAAAACCCCCCTGAAGGAAACAGAGAAGGGACACTGAAATGGGGGTGGGGTGGGGGAATGGGGGCCGGTGCTGGCTGGGTCTTTAGAGATCTAGCAGTGAGACCTGTCCTAGAGCCTTTCTTGCTCTGCTAGTTTCTGTCCAAGGTGCTGCTGCTAATGGAGGTAGTATCGATACACTGCCGTACAGTGTGGGTAGAACCATGAGATCCGAGACAGAAGGACAAGAGTGAGTGTGGCACGTTCAGATCATTCAGCATATAGCACTGTTAGTACTGGTGGAATCCATGCAGGGGCTGCTACTACCATGGTCTTTACTCTTCAGGAGAACGATTAGGACAGAATTTGCAGATCTAAAGCAAGTTTCTTAATTAAGTTGGCCTGTCTATTTGACAGCCTTTGGGTTCCTGAGAAGATAACCATCTGTGCCGCTTCTGTCTCTTCTACTAGGTCTCAGCCCCTTGGTTGCTGGCAGTGTTCCTTTAAAAGGTAATGCTTCTGCAAGTTTACAGACTTCAGGGCTCCACAGCTTTATCCACCATCTGCCACTTTCACACAATTAGTTTTGCCCTTTCTCTCTGATTTTAATCATTCCAGTTTACAAAGTTCTTTACTACTCATGTCTTTTATTATTCAATCAATCAACCACCAAATGCTTACTAACGTTCCTAGTGTGCCTAACACAGTGTGCTGGACGCCTTGCAGGGAACATGCAAAAAACCCATGGTGGCTCTTTTCCAGGTTGGGCTGCCCTTTGCCTCCTTTTTGCCGTGGCTTTCCTGTCACCTTCCACCTGGTTAGTACATTTAGAGTTACTATCTTGTCTCAACTTTTGGACGAGTTGTGTTTAAAGAGTTACAGGATAATAAAGATAAAAGTTTTAACAACTTGGAAAGGAAGCTAAAATGGTATGGAAAAAAAATGAACTGAACGGATGGAACAGTACTGTTATTTTTAATGCTTCCTACCATCGAATGGCTCCTTTTGTTGAGAAATGTATTAGGTATTTCTTGGGTTGCTTGTACTTTTCACATGAATCATTTATGTTTTTGTTTGCTGAGTTGAGGGGTACAGTTGGCTTACTAAATTCTTCATGTTGTGTCTTCTTTACAAGAAAGAAACTATACTGAGAGACTGTAACTTAAAATCACATTCCCTGCAATTTGATGCAGAGAATGCATTATTTAACTAGAGTCTTATTATTACAGAGGACTTTGCTATTAAAAAGTATGATGATGTATCATCATATTGATGTAATATTGATGATGTAAATATTTAACACTACCTTAGGGAAAATTTCAAAAACACAGAGTGGGGGTCTCTTTGTTAATCTATTAATGTAGAGCTAGAGACTGAGAGTTGTTAGTTTTATACAGTCAGTATTATAATCTTTAGAAACAAAACAAGCCCCTGCATAGCAGAGAGCAAAGTAAATTATTCAGAATCTTTACACAACGAGGTGTGTTAAAAATCCTTCTGTATTCTGGGAGGTGGTCCTAAACATTTGCAATGCCTGATTACTTCCAGAAGTGGAAAGAAAGTGACGCATACCAAAACCAAGTTCAAATTCTCCAGGGACATATGGGCTTCCAGCAAAGCAACACCTTTTCTAACCACTTTATGGTGTCTTTGTGGCTTATACCCTGAGCAACAAACCATAGGAAACTAATGGTGTTTTAAATGGAAAACAGCAGTTCATTAGGACTGGTTAATAGGTTCTTGGCAAAATTTCAACTTAATGGGTATGCAAGTGTATCTGTGTGTGCTCAGCAAGGCCTGTCCGGAGCTTTCTAATGGTGTCACTCAGTACTATAAATTTACTTTGACAGCTAGTAAACAGATAAGTGTGTCCTGGGAACAGGGAATGTGGAGCCTGCAGCGGTTTCCAAAAGACGCAGGGCAAATAGAGCCAGGCACATATTAACACAGCAAACACTGAACTTTTCTGCTTCTCCATTCTTTCATGGAATGTTAGTAACATAGCAAAACATGATGCAAAACCTTCATTTTTAAAAATCCTTAACTGATAGACTCTAGTTAGGAATTTAGGATTAGAACTAAATTATTAAAATGTACATTTCAAGGGAAATAACCAATGGCCAAGCAATATTTCAAGGATATTAGCTTCGTCGCTCTGTGTTAGATCAATATTTCTGTTGGCTACAGCTGACTTGGTAGAAGATTCATATAACAAGCAGACAACCATCTAATTTAATTCTACCAGCCTTAGGAAACTGTAGTAGGAGATGTTTGTATTTCATTGTTTGCTGAGGAAGCTTAACCTTACTAAGCAGATTGCTAAGTATTGTTTTATGGTGTGTTTATGAAATTGCTGTATATGTGGGAAATTACTATAGGTGTTTATCCCATAGAGAATACTGTAGCTTTCTCCTTGCTTTTGGGCAGTCAGAATAATACGGCTCACACCAGAGAATGTTTTTTTTTCTAATCCTTGCAAAAGGTGCATTGGAAGAAAGAACCAGGTTTTAATGTCAATGAGTGGAAGTAGCTTGAGCCTTGAAAATTTTTGGAGCAGAGAAAATGGAAGGAAGTTTTTATTTTTTAACTAAAATATTTTTTAAATTAATTTATTTATTTTTAGCACAGAAAGGCAGCAGGAAGGGAAGAGAGCTGGTTTCTGTTTAGTCCAAGTCTATAGCAGAAAGCTCTTTCTAATGGAAAGAGCACTAGACCTAGAGTCAAAATGTAGGACCAAGTTCCAGTTTGGTCGTTTGATCATCTTGCTTCATGGTGAGATCCACGTCACCCTTGCCAGCAAATGAAACAAATAAGGCCTCCCTCACATGCTCAAGGTGGTATGCAACTGCTAAGTGTTCTAATAGCTTCATAACATATAAAACTTGCTGCACACTCAAAATCTCTATTTCCAACTCTCCTATTTCTGTTACTGACATCAACATTTCCCCCACCCCCCCAAAGCAGCTCTAATCACTACTGCTGTGTGTAGTATCAGTTGATTTGGGATACTGATTCTTTGACTAAACTAAAGTTTCCTTTCTAAGTTTTTATCTACACGAATATTTTGACGTGAAACAAAGCGAGCTTGTCAAAAGGTAACTGTGTTTTCACTTGTTTGTTGCACACCTATTCACTAAAGACCTACTAAGTGCAAAACACGGTGCTCTGCACTCTGGGCAGCTGACCGAGGACATGAATAAGGCTCTCTTCTGGCCCTCAGTGAGCTGACAGCCTAGTGAAGCTTCAGATGTGTCCATACCTAACCCTGGTACAAAGCATAGCTCTTAGAACCGTTGGGTCACTCTAACATGGAAACAACTTACAGCAGTATCCACTCCAGAAAAGGCATTCACTTTTCCACTTGTCGAAATTTTACATCACATCACTCTGGGTAAAGAGCCCAGCTCCCTATTTAACGCACACACACACACACACACACGTTAAATTCTCTTTTGCCAAATACTTCTTGAGGATAGTATTTTTATTGAATACCTGAGAAGGTCATAGAATATGACCATGCTGTACAGTCACATCTTCTTGATCATATCGTCTTGAATAAGCAGTTCCGTGACAATCCTTAATGTATGCACTCCACTTCAAATGGCCCACCAAAGTGCTTTTTTTTTCCCCCCAAACAAATAACACTGTTCTTCTGAAGAGGAATTCTGGCACATAACATTTTCGCCTTCTTACCCCACAAGATTTTATGAGTTGTAGACAAAGTCTGCCTAACAAAAGCTTTTTTATACCTATAGATTTTTCTTTTTTCTATTATGTTTTGATCACTCTTAGCAAGGCAGCAATGAACTGATGACATATATGAAATGAATAACCAGCAATTGGCCCTTCAAGAGCTACATGCAAAATGGTGATCTTAATGAAAGTAGAGGACAGCCTTAGTAAATTTCTCAGCCCACTAGGGCACCATTGAGAACAATAGTGAAACATTGTTTCTATGCAGTCAGCAAAATGCACCACAGCACACGACAGTGCCGTGGCTTCCTGTTGAAAGAAAAATTAAAATGAGAGAAATGACTGGGCTGTCATCTGTTAATCTTTTGCACATATGGCTAATGGCCTACATTAAAATCTCTAACCAATCTGTATACTTCTATATATAAAGAAGCAGCTCCTTTACTTCCTCCTCAAGTTTGCTGTCCGTGGGCCAAATAGGATATCTTAAAAGATGATGGTGGATGCGTTAAGCACCTATAGGGTCATGAGTCCTAAATCGGCTGTACATATTATTCTGTCTGTGCTAATTAAAATGATATAGAATGATTTTGTAATACATAGGTATATTTTTATACTAATAGCATATGGTTTCCATTTTAAAACTATTTCATGGTAAATAATTGTTGTGTTTGGAAAGGATGATATTTGAAGTGGACCATACTATATTTGAAAACAATCCTGCAAGTAAAATAAAAGTTTCACTTCTAAAACAGTAAAATTATATTAAGTTCCAAAGAGATCATTTCCTAGATGGCCAAATGCTTGCTCTTCTCATTTTTGTGAAATCCACAAATTTAATCTGTAGCCATTATCAAGCATGGCTTACAATATGCAAGTGTAGGGTAAGAAACTCCTAAGGCTATGGTGTTTGGATACTCCAACTATGGGCTGTAAAGTCTTCCACTTCACCGAGCGTGATAAATGAAAGCAAAGCATGAGAATAGAAATTTTAACCTTGAATATGCTTGCACTTTGTAGATTCCTTTATAAACTAGTCTGTACAATTATCAAGATATAGTTATTATTGAGAAAACAATGTGTTTAATTTATCAAAAAAGTATTTCCTTTGATTGAGTGAAGAAAACTGTACACACCTCAATAATCTGAAAACCTAGAGGCTCTAATCAGAGCACTCAAAGTCTAAGAAATTGAGGAACCTATATTGAAAAACTAGTCAATCCCAGGATTTATATTTCTGTGGACAGCAGGTAGTTGTCTTGTGCTTTCTTATTTATCTAACCTGACAATTTCTTTTAATTGAAGTGTTTAGACAATTTACTTTAATCTAATTACCAATAGAGTTGCTGTTTATTTTTATTTGTGCCATCTGTTCTGTGTTCCATTTTCTTTTTTTTCCTTCTCTCTTTTTCTTTATTTTTAATTTTTAAATTGAAGTATAGTTGATTTACAATGTTGTGTTAGTTTCAGGTGTACAGCAAAGTGATTTGTAAATAAGTTCTTTTGTATCATTTTTTTAGATTCCACATATAAGTGGTATCATATATTTGTCTTTGTCTGACTTACTTCACTTAGTATGATAATCTCCAAGTCCATTCATATTGCTGCAAATGGCATTATTTCATTCTCTTTTATGGCTGAATAATATTCCATTGTATATATATACTACATCTTCTTTATCTATTCATCTGTCGATGGACATTTAGGTTGCTTCCATGTCTTGGCTATTGTAAGTAGTGTTCCTATGAACATTGGGGTGCACATATCTTTTTGAATTAGAGTTTTCATCTTTTCCGGATATATGCCCAGGCGTGAGATTGCTGGGTCATATGGTAGTTCTATTTTTAGTTTTTTAAGGAACCTCCATGCTGTTCTCCATAGTGGCTGCACCAATTTACATTCCCACCAACAGTGTAGGAGGGTTCTCTTTTCTCCACACCCTCTCCAGCATTTATTATTTGTAGACTTTTTTAGTGATGGCCATTCTGACTGGTGTGAGGTGATACTTCATTGTAGTTTTGATTTGCATTTCTCTAATAATTAGTGATGTTGATCATTTTTTAATGTGCCTGTTGGTCATCTGTATGTCTTCTTTGGAGAAGTGTCTATTTAGGTCTTCTGCCCATTTTTGATTGGGTTGTTTGTTTTTTTGTTGTTGAGCTATATAAGCTGTTTGTATATTTTGGAAATTAAGCCCCTGTTGGTCGCATCATTTGCAAATATTTTCTCCCATTCCGTAGGTTGTATTTTTGTTTTGTATATGGTTTCCTTTGTTGTGCAAAAGCTTTTAAGTTTAATTAGGTCCCATTTGTGTATTTTTGCTTTTATTTCCATTACTCTAGGAGACAGATTCAAAAAAATATTGCTGCAATTTTTGTCAAAGAGTGTTCTGCCTATGTTTTCCTCTAGGAGTTTTATAGTATCTAATCTTACACTTACATCTTTAATCCATTTTGAGTTTACTTTTGTATACAGTGTTAGAGAATGTTCTAATTTCATTCTTTTACATGTAGCTGTCCATTTTTTTCAGCACCACTTATTGAAGAGTCTTTCCTTCTTTTGATTGAGTATTTTTTTATTCCGTTTTATCTCCACCAATGATTTAACACCCCTGATGTCTGCACCTTCTCCCCTCCCATGCCCTGTCGTGGGCCAGCACTCTAGTGTATTTGCTATAGGTCCTCAAATACACACGTGTGCAACTTAGTAAATGAGTTTTGCATGCTTGTATTTTTCAATTACGCAAATGACATGCTATAAAAATATTTTAATACGTTATATACTTTAATATACTTAAAGTATATTTTTAAATACTTTAATATACTTAAGGTATATTTTAAAATACTTTAATATACTCCTTTGTTTTATTTTTTAGTGGTTGCTCTAGGGTTTACAGTATACATCTTTAACTTATGACAGTGTACCTTGAAATAATATTATACCACTTCATGTATAATATAAGAATCTTATAGCAGTATGCTTCCATCACTCTCCTCCTGTCATTGGTATGATTATTGTCACTAATTTAAATTCCTTATGTGTTATAAATCTCACAATACACTGCTGTTATTTTTGCTTTAAACAGTCTATGATCAACTGAAAAGATTAAAAATGAGAAAAATATTTTTATATTTACCTACATATATACATTTATGTTGCTGTTCATTTCTTTGTGTAGGTTCATCTTTTTATCTGACATAATTTTACTTCTGCCTTCTCTAGAACTTCCTTTAACATAACACACAGATCTGATAATGAACTCTTTCACCTTTTTCTTGTCTGAAACAAGTATTTCAGCCTCATGTTTGAAAGCTTTTCTTCTGGATATATAATTTCATGTTCACAGTCCTTTTTTCCCCTTCAGCACTTTAAAGATGCCATTCATTGTCTTAGATCTCTGATGAAAAGTCTAGTGCCATTCATTCTCATCTTTCTTCCTGTGTACATATATTATCTTTCTCTGGCTGCTTTTCAGATTTTATTTTCTATTTTGTTGTTTCTCATCAATTTGATTATGATATTCCCTGGTGTGGTTTTCTTCATGTTTATTCTGCTTGTGGTTTGTTGAGATTCTGGCTCCGTGGGTTTATAATTTTCATCAAATTTGGAAAAATTTCATCCATTATCTCTTTAAGTATTTTTCTGTTCCTTTCCACCTTTATGGAACTCTAATTATGTATGTATCAGACTGCTTGATATTGCGATATTTTTTATATTCTGCCCACAAATTTCAGGCCTCTCTGCCTTTTCAAACTCTGATCTCAGTGAAATCACTGGGCTCTGTTTAGGTTTCCTTCTCTGAGCTGTGGCCTGGACCTGCTTCCAGGTGGTAATCAGGGGCAACCAAAAGCCTCACCTGCTTTATTTCCCTTCCCTCAGAGATCACAGTCCCATGCTCTGAAAACTGCTGTTTTATGATTTTTTGTTTTGTTTCCCTACTTATATAAGGCACGAAGGCGATTCACACAGCAGTTAATCCTTCACGAGCAAAAGTTCCCCCGCTATACTTTTAATCAATTCATAAAATTCTTTTAAATAACTGATCTTTTCATAATATGAATTAGAATATATGAATATCATGAAAAAATGTATTGCATTTAGGATCAAATCCTGAATGCTTTCTCTGGCTTAGAGACCTTGCAGGCCCTGGCCCCTTTTTTCCATTGTAGGTACCTCTTTTACTACTCTTTCCTCCATTCAAACCCTCCAATGATACTGGTTAAATTCTTTTATTCCTCAGATCTACCATGCATGCTCTTGTCTCTGCCTGGCAGGCTTCTCCCAACCATTTCTTGAGTACTTTTCTGTCATCTTTTATACGTAGGCTTGAATGCCACTTACTGAGTGATTCTTTACCCGATCCGTCACCACCCATGTGGGGGAAAAAATTAGGTTTTCTTGTTATATTGTGTCATAGCATCTTCTTGTTTTCCTTCACAGCACTGAACATAATTTGTTGTTATATTTTTATTTGTATGTTTATTTTTAATTGTCTATCTGCGTGGTAGACTGTAAGCTCCAAGAGGGCAATGACTGGCTATTTTGTACACTCTGTATCCTAGGCTCTGGGATATAGTAGGTTCTCAACAAATACTTGTTAACTGGCTGTTGTGCAACCTGTACAGTGAATTCTGCACCTTGTAGGCCATGGGATGACGAATAGGCATCATTATTGGGAAAATGTTCCCTTCCAAGAAGGTACTTAAATGTCACAGCTCCTCTACTTTACTGTTATTTTAGTGTCAAGAAAATGGGTGTGAGGGGTTAAAGCAAAGGGAAATGTCACTTTTTGGTATTTCTGTGCTTCTGTATTTATCACTATTAGTTGCTGTAATCCTATGGTTTTAAAAGTATAGCACAGAAGATCTGCCATGAATATTCTGATACATTTTCTCACTTTCAAATAATGACTATTGCTTTTAGTTATTATAAGACATTCTAATTGTAGAAAATTTGGAGAGTAAAGAAAAGTTTCTAAAAGTTTCCTTGTTATCTCTTAGTCTCCTTTATTGGCTCATCACCCTCTTCCCATCCTTTTTGGTGTGGGCTGAAGGTTTTAGCCTTGGCTTTCTTCCCTTCTCATTGGGATTCTTTCCTTAGCCCTTATTACCCTTGTGTGTAGCTTCTCTTTCAAATGTGTATATATATATATATATTTTTTTTTTAAAATTTGTTTTATTTTATTTATTTATTTTTGGCTGCGTTGGGTCTTCGTTGCTGCGCGTGGGCTTTCTCTAGTTGCGGCTAGCGGGGGCTACTCTTTGTTGCAGTGCACGGGCTTCTCATTGCAGTGGCTTCTTTTGTTGCGGAGCACGGGCTCTAGGCGCGCGGGCTTCAGTAGTTGTGGCACGTGGGCTCAGTAGTTGTGGCTCGTGGGCTCCAGAGCACAGGCTCAGCAGTTGTGGTGCACGGGCTTAGTTGCTCCGTGGCATGTGGGATCTTACCGACCCAGGGCTCGAACCCGTGTCCCCTGCATTGGCAGGCAGATTCTTAACCACTGCACCACCAGGGAAGTCCCTCAAATGTATATATATATATATTTTTTTTAATATATATTTTTAATTAATTAATTAATTAATTTTTGGCTGTGTTGGGTCTTCGTTTCTGTGCGAGGGCTTTCTCTAGTTGTGGCGAGCGGGGGCCACTCTTCATCGCGGTGTGCGGGCCTCTCACTATCGCGGCCTCTCTTGTTGCGGAGCACAGGCTCCAGACGCACAGTCTCAGTAGCTGTGGCTCACGGGCCTAGTTGCTCCGCGGCATGTGGGATCTTCCCAGACCAGGGCTTGAACCCGTGTCCCCTGCATTAGCAGGCAGATTCTCAACCACTGCGCCACCAGGGAAGCCCTCCAAATGTATATTTTTAATCCCAGTGTTTGTTCTGGGCTCCAGCCCCATGTATCCAATGCCAACATGACACCTCCACTTAGAGATCTGACCCATGTCCAGAAACAATGCATCATCAGTCTTCTAGACTCATTCCATGTCTATCCTAGTGTCTGGTACAAACATCTACCTAGCTGTCCAATCCAGAAACCTGTACATTATCATGAGCTCCTCTTTCCCCTTCCTTATAACCCTGATCAAATTCTATCACTTTAACCAATCAAATGACTTTGTGTCAGTCTATTTTTCTCCATCTCCACTGGCATTTTTTAGACTGAGCTACAACTATCTCTCACCTAGAATACTACTCCAGTCTCCTGACTGGTCTCCTTCATCATTCTTATTTCCTTCCTTTCATTCTGCACACTGCAGCCAGACTAATCTTTGAAAAATACACGTTTTCCCCTGCCTAGAGCTCTTCAATTGTTTCCCACTGATGTCACAGTAAAGATAAAAAATCCTAGTCTGCTAGGCCCTACATAAAGCCTTCCACCTATTGCTCCCATGTTTTCTCTTTTGCTCTTTTTCTTCTTTGCAATTATGCTAGACTTTTTAAAAATTAATTTTTATTGGCATGTATTTGATTTACAATGTTGTGTTAGTTTCTGCTGTACAGTACAGTGAATCAGTTATACATATACATATATCCCCTCTTTTTCAGATTCTGTTCCCATATAGTTCATTACAGAGTACTGAGTAGAGATCCCTGTGCTATACGGTAGGCCCTTATTAGTTATCTATTTTATATATAGTAGTGTGTATATGTCAATCCCAATCTCGCAATTATCCTTCCCAACCCCTTTCTCCCTTGGTAACTGTAAGTTTGTTTTCTACATCTGTGACTCTATTTCTGTTTTGTAAATAGGTTCATCTGTACCACTTTTTTAGATTCCACATATAAGAGATATCATGTGATATTTGTCTTTCTCTGTCTGGCTTACTTCACTCAGTATGACAATCTCTAGGTCCATCCATGGTGCTGCAAACAGCATTATTTCATTCTTTTTTTTATGGCTGAATGATATTCCATTATATGTATGTACCACATCTTCTTTATCCTTTCCTCCATCAATGTACATTTAGGTTGCTTCCATGTCCTGGGTATTATAAATAGTGTTGCAATGAACATTGGGGCACACGTATCTAGACTTTTATCAGGTCTTATAATGTGCATGCTCTCTCTTTCCTTATAGGCTTCGTATGTGCTGTTCCCTCAGCCTTAAACACTCATCCTCCTAAACTTTGGTCTATTTAATTCCTGCCTGTACTTTAACACTTAACACAAGGCTTCCATGACTCTCAAACAGGTTTCCTTGTTTCATACTTTTATATCACCTCATACCTCTTTTTTATGGCACCTCAACACAATTGTAAATTGATTATTAATTTTAAGTTAGTTGGTTATGTCTTTCTCTTACTAGAATGTGAGCTTCCTGAGAGCAAGGCTTGTGCCTGCCTTATTCTTTGTTAGCTCTGGTGCCTAGCACAGCGTTCTGAACAAAGTAGGTACTCGGTAAATATTTCTGGATGGAAAGATCCTTTGAAAAAATTGCTGACGAAAGAATCAGGGTTCCCTTCTGATTGCTGGGCTCTGTTATCCATATTTAAAATGGGTGGCAATAGAGATTGAGCACAAAGGATACACTAAACAATAGACAAGGGAAGAAAAGCAAGACTGGCCACATACAGTTGAAAGTTTAGGAGAGTGTAACTTTCAGGTTAGGTAGGATGTCTGGGATTCTGTTTATCCCTAGCCATGTATGGCTTTTTGGCATGGGGTAACAGAGTATTCCCTGAATAAACCTGCCAACTTGATAATGGAAAAGAAATTAATAAAAAACATACCACTGGACATGGGTCACATTAACCCAGATACCTGGCTAAGAGAAAAATTTGTAATTTGTGGGCAGTAGATTTTATTGTGGGCTATTCTGCAGGGTTCAGGACAGGAAGAAACTGTCCCAGATAACCCACGCTTTGCAGGTTAAGTGTCTACAGTAGGGAGAAAGGAAGTTGAAGGACCTGAAAATTTTATAACCCAGTTGATCAGTAAATACTTATTGAATATCTTATATGTGCCAGGTACTAGTGATTCCATGGTGATCTAGACAGACGTTAAATAAATATACAAGATCTTGGATAACAGAAAAATTGATGTCAAATTTTATAACTGTCATAATAGCCTAAGTACCAAATTAATTTTACTTATAATAAGGATATCAACAAAAGCTGTCTTGTACTGGGTCTCTGGTCTGCTCAAGATTTATGGATGTACACAATATTATAAGAGGGGAAGAAGAAGACAGAATAACATACTCTAAAATGTATATGTTTGTGGATATGATGATTATCAGAATTGTTAATTTCTATGTTGATACCAGAGGACAAATTCTGCGAAAACATTTCCTGCTTATAGCTTGCCTGATGGAAACTTCTATTTCAGGGATAGGAATAGATTTCACTCTAAATGCCAACTTTGATAATAGACTGTAGCTGCCTGGAATCCTGTGCTGAGAAGGATTCTGAGGCTGTGTCTAGGCTTAAGGTGTAGAACCCTGTGATTGAAATATTTGACATAAGCTGAGGGTATAGTTATGGAAGCTCTCATGTCATAAATTGGTTCTCCTTTTTTCCATATGGTAGCAGAACTTACCTTTTTTCTCCTCAGTAAGTGAAATTGATTATTTATTTATTCAACAAACATTTGTTGAATGCTTAGATATGCCTGGCACTGTGCTACGCGCTGGAACTACAAGGATAAAAGGACATAACCCTTGCACTTAGAAGAACTTACAGTCAAATAAAACAAAATTACAATGTTATTGCATTAAAAAATACCACGTCTCTACGTTTGAGCAGTATTGTGAAGTGCTACATTTTCTATTTTTTCCCTCATCAAATCCTACTGAATAAAATCTGCTCAATTTAATTAAATACTGAAGGTAGGCTGAAAACTGTCATTCTCAACTCATTTGGAGTTCAAGATGAGAAATCTTGCACAATTCACAAATCACAGTGAATTGTCATCCAACAGAGAATATTTTCATCGAAGGATATAGGCTACCCTGAACTAACAGTTGTATTTTGGCGCATATTCTAAACCTCCATGGCAACAACAACAAGAATAAAGTATATCATTGTGGTGTGGCAGCTGTTCAGAATAAATATGGAAAAATATCACAGAAAAAATGTCCTATTATAGTGTATCTGTGCATATATAATAACTTCTCTCTACTTTTTTGTCTTTATTTTCCTTTTCCTCTCCTTCCCCCCATTGTCATCCCTGCTAGGTCATACCTGAGTTTTCTTGTTTTTCATTGAGGACCATTGTTCTTTTCCCTTTGTATGTGGTGATTGGATTCTGTTATGGGTCAATGACTGTGAAAGAGAGAAGCCCTCACGTTCTCCTTTTGTGACTGTTTAATTGTTTTCTTATCTTCAGTCATCACATACTTGGTAGCTCATGCTTATTCAGCTTGCACCCCGTTTCTTCGCTTCGTCCACTACTTGCACTGAAGTACTGCAATTGTCTTGCTTCTGACCTTTTCGGGGTGGGGGGGATATAATTGCACAGTCTCCAAAGGCAGATGAATCTATGTGAAGTGATCTTTAGACTAACCTTCAAATGTTTCTTGAAGGTTGGGAAATTGACTAGTATCATGGCACCAGAAGCATTTTCCTAACCTACTTTATGAGCCATGTTTAACTCTAACTGCTTCATTACACTTGAGATCCCCTTCCTCTTCAACTCTTTCTAATAAAGGTGCTTAAGGTAATGGAATGGAATGAGTTATGATTGTTGAATACCATTTCTTTATCTAATTTGCTGTCTTGTCTCACGGACCTGGGTAAAACTCTGACATTGACTATGCTTCTGGCATTCAAAAATGGGATACACCATTATGCCAGTAGTCCAATTTGGATCCCCAAAGTTGCTAACTTCTGTACTCTGTACTTCAAACATTTCACTTCCCCATGCCTTTTTTTTTTTTAATTTAATTAAAAAATTTATTTTTGGCTGCTTTGGGTCTTCATTGCTGTGCGCGGGCTTTCTCTAGCTGCAGCAAGCGGGGGCTATTCTTTGTTGCGGTGCGTGGGCTTCTCATCGCGGTGACTTGTTGCGGAGCGTAGGCTCTAGGTGCACAGCCTTCAGTAGTTGTAGCACGCGGGCTCAGTAGTTGCAGTGCGTGGGCTCTAGGGCGCACAGGCTTCAGTAGTTGTGGTTCATGGGCTCAGTAGTTGTGGCGCACGGGCTCAGTTGTTCCGTGGCATGTGGGATCCTCCCATACTAGGGATCGAACCCGTGTCGCCTACATTGGCAGGTGGACTCTTAACCACTGCGCCACCAGGGAAGTCCCCCCTTGTCTTATAATGGTAACACCCTCATGTCCTGTCACTGCCTCAAGAGTATGGTAAAATTCTCATTCTTGCTGGACTGCAAACTATTCAGGGGGTGGAGACAGGGCCTTGCTATTTCTTTGTGACCCCAATGCCACACTACTAGCACAGAGCAGGTGCTCAAGAAATTTTGGTTGAATGAATAAAAACAATACAAAGCTATTTTAATTTAAAATAGTATAAATGTAACAAGCAACATTTCTACAACCTCCCTCTCCCAAAACACAGTGCAGAAATTTGCAAAATCAGTGCTGATTCTCAAGTTTGTGAGAATCATTTTCAAGTTTGTGATTCTACATGCTGTTGTTAGATTCTGTCTTCTACCCAATTTCTACTTTTCCTTCTCTTACCTGCCCCATCACACAGCATTATGACATGTTATACAGGCTGATATGAAAAGAGATTGCACCTTTCCTCATTCAAAGGATAGTGCTGATCTGGACAAAGGAGGTGAATCCTAGAAGCGTGGATTTATTTAGGATGACATTGCTTGAGATGATATCACATAGATCTTTTTCATTCAATGAACCCTTGTTTTTTTGGGGGGACACAAAGGGCTTTATTTTTTTTAATCACAGATGAAAAGAGACAATAGCATAAGTTGGGAAACATGACTTGCCTTGTAAATAGACAATTAATTGCATAAAGAATTCAGAAATGGCATCATTACTGCCAAACCTATTCTTTTCTTTACCTCCCCTTGTCTGCTGTGCATCACCTGGATGCCACAATTTCTGCAGGGAATTTGTGCTTTATGTGTGTCTTTTTGGGGACATCTTTTAAAATGTAGTTAGTATAAATATGGATAAATTACCCAGTTTCTTTCCAAGACGTGTAGCATAACACTAATTCACGCTGCAGCATTAAAGACATCTGTTAAGAGAGGGTTTTAAAGTGGGACACATTATATCTGAATATCTGGAATAAGGATGAGTTAATTGAGAGCACTGAGAGAGAGGAACAGGTGGAAAAAAGTGAGTTCAAGAGTCCTGGAAAATGTATATATGTATGTATGTATGTATTTATATGGAGAAAGATGTTCATCATAGTGGCAAAAGCTGGGAGAGAATCAAGTGGGTAAACCCTGAAACAGCCTTGGGCCAAAGCTGCCTGGGGCATGATTATTAAAGGAGTGTTGGGAGACTCCTGCTATATATGAATATCAGTGACCATCTATTGTGCTCTTGGGGATTTGGAAGGGATACCAGTGGGTATGTTCTGAGGTGCACATATTTTCCTCATAGTTCATGCTATTTCAAAAAATACCAGTGATTTAAAAATTAATCTTTTCTTTATCAATTGTCTCTTCTTTTCATCCACCTATTTTATTTTCATGTGGCAGCATCTGTCAGAGCTCCTGTGTTCTATAAGGAAGGGTGTGAACATTCATTCACCGAGTATCTATTATGTGACAGACACTGTGGTGAGCATTTTAATATCATGTCACCTACTCCTGACAACAACCCTGTGATGGAGCTCCCTCCCATGTTACAGATGAAGCAGACACAGCATACTTGCCCCATGCCATAGAGGAAGTGGGGGGCAGTGCCGGGCCAGGTCTCTCTTGACCCCATCGTGCCATGCAGAAAGCAGAACTTGATCTCATCTGCTTAAAATGTATTTTTTGGGGGGCTATGAATTTGCAAACCTTCTACATTCCATAAAAACACCATTTCTAATTTCTAAAATGTAGTGTTCATCTTTCTTTTCCCTTGCAACCATTCTGTAGCCTTTGATTTCATAGACTTGGGTCATCTCTACCTTCATCTTTTTTTCTCTCTGTGTGAAGCTCTTTATGTATGGACCACATTTTCTGGCCTTTTTTTTTTTTTTTTTTTTTTTTACTTTCTCTGGGCTTTCCCTAACTGCGTTACATTTTTCTTTAAATTATGGCTACTAGAACTGTAAAAAAAGGTTACTGATGCATGGGATGATGATTTTTGTTTTGTTCCAGTACCTGACCTTGATGCCCAGAATACTGTTACCTTTTTGGACTCAGCAGCAGTTCTTCTTTTGAAAAACATAAAAGGTTACAGATGATACCCAGCAACCTCAGGTCCATCTCAGACCTCAGTTGCTTGAGCATATATTTCTACAAGGCCATCTAGGTGGGGAACAATCACGTGTGCCCATTTGCCCTCCCTTCCTGCTTGTCCAGCCCCAGCTCCTATCACTCAGCTCCTCACCCAGTGTCCTCCAGCCATGCTGGCCTTGTTTTAGTTCCTCATAGTTGCCAAGTTCCTTCCTATCATAGGCTCTTTGCCCACGCTGTGCCCTTTGCCAAGACTGCCAACCATCATGCCAGCTTACTCATCTTTTAAATTTTCAATTAGATATTTTCCTCACACCTTGTACTTCTCCTTCATAGCATCTCTGGTATCACATTTGCAAGTAAATAATTATTGGTGGGTTTATTTGGTTAAGGTCTATCATCCTGAAGCATTATGAACAACTCTAAGGGGGCAGGGATTCCCTTGGTCACCTATGTAGCCTCAGTGCCCAGTATAGTATTTGATACCCAGTAAGAGGTCGATAAATGCTTGCTAGTAAACGAATGAATTAAGGAAGGAGGAAATTAATAAGCCTGTGGATGTAGTTGTGCCCAGACCTTGGGTCCTGTTCTCTCCTTCAGCAAGGAGTTTATAACCAGCCTCTTCTTCAGATGATGCAGGCTTAGCATCACATCTGTCTTGGGCTTGCAGACTGCCAGGTCTTTATAGCAGCGTTCAGTGAAGGCAGGAGAGAAAGAAATCGGCTACAGAGGCTGGCTCCACCTGGGCAGCTGCCTGGTCCCTTGCAGGATACCGGGCGTGCTGCGCTCAGGCACAGTTTGGGTGAACAGCAGCAGCCAGAGCATGTCCGATTTGGCAGGCAGGGCACAGCAGTGGCAATTCCAGCCACGAGAAGCTGTTGGAATTTCAGATAAATGGCAGCACTGTGGCTCTGAGTGTTCCCTCTGTTCAGACATATCCAAGCCGGGGAGTTGGAGTACTGTGAACAAGATTCAGTCTTTGGGGCTGGCAGGAGTGAAGCAGGACCTCAGAGTCAAAGCCAGGAGGTGAGCTCAGGAAACAAAATGGAGCTCTGGGCAAAGCAACTAAGGCAGAAGCCCGGGCTTTCCCACTGATGGGCCCATCACAGTGGGCAAGCACGGGCAGCTAACAGGAATGCTAACACAGATCAAAGGTTTCATGAGTGCTGGGACTCATCCCTGGCACCTGGAGCCTAAGGGGTGGACAGAAGTTAGGGTCCTACTGAAAAATGTCAACCACTGTGTTTAATTCCTGAGTATTCTACTAAGGAGTTGTGTATTACGGGTACTGAAAAATGGGCTCTGTGGGAAGGACCATGCATTTCTATTTCAATAGCTAATTCTTTTAATTAAAATAATTTTTATTACTATAAAAACAGTTTTATTCACATTGTAGAAAGTTTAGAAAATACATCAAAGTAAAATTTAACTACATAAAACACCATATTCTAATCACCATATTCTAATCACAAACTTTATCATGTGTCCTTCCAGATCTGTACTTTCTTTACAAGAGTGAGATTTTGCTTTATATTCTTTTTGCTACCTGCTTTTTTCAATTAACAATTTCGACTTTTTCAGTTCAACAAACGTTAATTTTATCTCGTATTCATTCTACATTCAGATTTCCCCAGCTATTCCCCCCCCAAAACGTCTTTACAGCATTCTGTCCAAAGCAGGATCTAATCCAGGGCCAGGCCTTGCATCTGGTGGTTTATGTCCCTCAAATCTCTTCTAATTGACACAGTTCCCTTTTCTCCTAATACTGACCTGTTGTCCTGCAGAATATCTCACTTTCTGGATTTGTTTGGTTCCTTCCCAAGAATATAACTTACATTGTTTCTCTATCTCCTGTATTTCCCATAGGTTAGGTTAAATCTGAATGATTGGTGGATTTCTATTAAACATTTTTGGGCCAGAATACATCCTAGGTATGCTGCATCACATCAGGAGAAACATAATATCTGGTTGACTCACCATTAGCGATGCTGATCTTGAGTCTGGGATTAGGGTCCTGGTTCTTTTTAATGAGATTCTAGCAAGAACATGACTCTCTCACCAGTTTCCAACCTGGCTCCACTCATTGCTACTCCCTTCTCCACCCCTGTCTCTAACCAATCCTCATCCCCCTAAACACCTTTCAAGCAAGAAAGGCAAAAGGGAATAAAGGTAGTAAAAGGCACAGCAACCAGACTAGAAAGTAGAGTCCACTGGCTCCTGTCTCCAACCTCATACTGATTCTACTGCACTGGATACAAGTCGGCAGGCTGCATATCTGGGAGCTTATCTCACTCTAGATGCCAGTCTTCCCAGCTGTTGCCAGGGTCAGAATAACTTGGCTTCGGTGTCTGTACACACCACAAGGCAATCTGCATAAGATATGAATGTTCACACAAACAGCTTTCGAAAAAGACATAAGCTCGCACAGAAAGCTGGCTCAACCATCTTGTAAATTGATCACACCAAAAAAAGAACTTGGATGTTCTTACTCATTGTGCAAAATCTGGGAAGAAGGAGTCAAAATTATATTGTACAATATTCAGACTAGGAGATAGGAGACCTGCTTTATTTGTTTGTTTTGGTTTTTTTTAAACAATAAGACTATGCAAACTTTGTCAAGTACTTTTAACACTCTGAGTTTCCATATTCCTCATCTCTAAAATGCGGATAATAACACTTATAGTGTATAGTTGTGAGGATTTAACTATGTCTATAAAAGCACCCATATTACAGTGAGTACCCACTTTCCTCCGCCTCATCTGCTAGGGCTGAGATTGCTGATCTGCTTCCTGCCATGCCCAGCTGTGATCCTGGAGGGGCCTGGGCCGGCAGGTGGAGTTCATGAGTCATATTAGTATATTAGTTCATTAGGTGGGAGAGCTGGGGAAGATCAGAGTAGAAGACTCAAGGCATGGGCTGACCACTGTTATTGTATGAGCTAGCATTTGATTAGAATGGTGCACTGGTGGGCTTTTCAGAAAAACCCTTGTGACATGGGATTTTTTTTAATCAAACCTCAAATTTTGTCACTTTTTAGTATATTGGGGTATTAAAGACTAGTCTTGTCACTTAGGGCCCAGGAACAGTTATGAAGCAGCTAGTATTGGATCTTGACATCTTATTCTCTCTCTCATGCACTAAGCCTGGCACATACATGCTATAGTCTAATAAAACCAGTGGGAGAAGGCCATTCTTATGATATTTGGAAGCTTTATTTGGTTTTGCAAATGGTAAATCTGGAAGCTATATGTCAAATGAAAAAGCTGGGAAGTCAGGTAATGCTTATCATCCTGATGAATGTGGTCCAGCATTGCTATTTTTGAAGTGGGGAGGGGGAGAGGAATGTCATACAAAAATTTTATGAATAATCTTTAATTTTGTGGTAAATTTGATAGTACTAGAGGCTAGTAGTTGTGCTGGTTATGAGTGGATTCTGGAGCCACACAGACCTAAGTTTGAATTCCAGATCCCCCACTTGCTAGCTGTGTGACTCTAAGCAAAGATTAGACCCTAAGGTTCACATTGCCTCTGGGAGCCTCAACTTTGCACGTTTTCAGAAGCGAACTGGTTATTGTGACTATAGCAAGGGTTCTTGTGAGTCTTAAATTAGGTAATGTTCATGAAGCATGGCTTCATGCCTAGTAAGTACTCAAAAATCGGTTGCTATTTTAATTATCATTATTATTATCTTTTCCAAGTGAACACAGTTTGTACATATTCACTTTCCCTGGACTCTTTATCACAACTCTGACTCTCAGTGATTTATTATTGTTAGTCAAAGCTTAGACCAAGTGTTGTTATTTCTGCCCATCATGCCTATAGTGGGAATTTTTTTCAATAGCTTTCATTAATGGGTGGCAAGTCTGATAAAGCACCAAAGAATGGGGTATTCATAGAAAGTATTAATATTTTTGTTTAACATATGTATGGGATTATTTGAACCTTAAAGCCTTAGGGTGCTGTCATTGTTCACTATGGAGCTTGCTTCCTTTTTTTTCTTTCCTCCAAGTAACCCTGAATTTTACCTTCCAAATTGAATGGGCTGTGCTAATAGCTATCATGTGGAGCTTCTGTTAAAGCAAAAGGCCACACATAATGTGGTTAAAGTGTGGCTGCTGAATTTGAATTACATCTCTTTTCTCTAGTCTACAATGGCTATTCTGCATGTAGTTAAAGGTATTTCATGCATATTAAGTTTCTCGCGACCAATGTGCCTTCTGAGGTCTAAGTAGTAACATAAAGTGAAAGTAAACAAAGTGCCTCATTTTTTGATGCCGAATTTTGCAAGACTGTGCATATATCATCTATTACATTGTACAAGGCATGGACAAAAATGGAAGAGTTAACAGCTTTATTCCCCTACCCCCAAACTCTTACCTCCAGCATTTTCATACAGTCTTTAGACAAAATTTTTTATTGAAATATAGATTTACAATATTGTGTTAGTTTCAGGTGTACAGGAAAGTGATTCTGTTAAATATATATATGTATATATGTATATTGTATATATATATATATATATGTTCTTTTTCAGATTCTTTTCCATTATAGGTTATTATAAGCATGCAGGTTTTTTTTTACATTTCAAATGTTATCATTTATGATGCTTTATAGTAATGATTTTAAATTATTACCTATTTTATTTTATATCTAGCAGTTTGTATCTCTTAATTCCCTTCCTGCTGCCCCTGTCCCCTCTGGTAACTGCTAGTATGTTCTCTGTATCTGTTTCTGTTTTGTCATATTCAATCGTTTTATTTTTTGTGAAAACATACAGTATGTGTCTTTCTCTGCATGCAGTTTTTAATTTTTAATTTAAGATTAAGTGTTCATTATCAGTGAATTCAGGTATTCACCAGTCCAACTGACTTTGTAATTCTGTGCATTAAAGTTTAAGGACCAGGATTTTTAGGGCAGGGAGAAGTGGGTATTGAGCTCCAGAGTCACCAAGTCCTACAAATAAAGATTTGTTTGCCCTTTGTGCTTTTTCCTAGGAGAACTACCAGCCACTTACTTAGAGGGCAAGAACTATAGTAAGTCATAGTCTGAGCGTTAAGTACTAAGTTAGTCTAAGAATGCTTTATGACAGTCTATCGATAACAAATACACGATTCTTTCAAACTCTAGGAACACCTAAGTATTTGGTTGATAAAGACTAATTGCTGATGAAGACTTTTGGTTCTTTCAAGTGGCTGATTTCTACCTCCTGAAGGGGTTCCCTCTCTTTAGAGTTATAAAAGAATCCCCCACGAAGAGCATCATATAGCTACTGACGCTTCATGACCTCACTTCATCCTATACAAGTTGTTTTCTTCTGGTCCTTCCATCCCAGTTTGTGACTGACACATGTGTCTTCTTTAAATCTCTTTTTCTGATAAAGATCTCCACCATCAGGCTTCTTGGATGTTTCGTGACACTCTGAGTATCTTACCCAGTCCTCTTTGTTTGGTGTCACCTGCCTTGCTCCTCAGTTAGCCCCTGATAGTTGAGTCTTGCTACTCCAAGTGTGGTCTGTGGACCAGCAGCCTGGGTATCACCTGGGAGCTTGCTAGAAATGCAGACTCTCAGGCCCTGCCCCAGACTTATTGAACCAGAATCTGCATTTTCACAAGATTCCCAGTGACTCACGCAAATGAAAGTTTGAGCAGCACTGGCTTCAAGAACTGTTCTTCCTTTATGCATTCTCATTGCCCCTGAGATCTACAAATAAGTACTTTTCTGCTGTGACTTCCTACATTACTTGGGTTCCAAATCCTCAACTAAAAAAATTATCATGTATGTACTTTCCTACCTCTGTTCTCAAAGCCACATTTTGGACTCTTGTGTACTTTAATTTTACCTACGTAGATTCTATTGTTTACTACACTTACGTAGCATTTTATGGTTTTCAAAGTTCCTTCACACAGATTTTGTTAGTAGATCACATATGATCCTATAAAGAGGAGAGGTAGGTAATATAACGTTTTGAAGAGGCTATTTTATAAATTTCCAGTTGTGATTTTTTTTTTAACCTTAGGGGTGAAAAATGTATCAGCAGATTTTTTTTTCTCCTACCTTACAAAAAAGCAGAAGCCAAGCCTTTCAGGGCTATCAGAAGTCAGTGAGTTGTTCTGATTCAAAATGTATCATGATTCAAAACCATGTTTTACTGCTCAGTGTGATGAAAGTTATATTTTCATTCATAAGTCTTGCCTTCTTAATTAGGATAAAGTAATTAGGCCTATAATAAAATCTTCATCTTTCTGATAAGAATTTTGAGATAAATGAGCCAATGAAGAATAAGCCCTCCACTTCTGGTATCATAGCCTAAGGTGAGAGGGACCACTGAGTACTGCTTCTCCTTGAATGGACACGAGTCAAAGAAAAGGAAAAAGTCTAACATAAGATATTGCCTTGAGACCCTATGCAACTTTCATTCTCCCAGAGAAGATATATATGGGGGAACTCCCTGCTGAATCATGGCCTGGGAAGAACTGTTGGGTTTACATCCCCTGAAAGTACATCTATACTGGGGGAAACACTCCCAGATCCTAAGAGTGTTACACCCAGGAGTTAGGGGTGAATGGGTCAATAGGCATTGCAAGCGGATTTGGCAAGTGGTGCCATTTTTGTCTTTTCTCTTTTGTCCATTCACTCAACATGCACACTCATTCTTAACCTTATGTTTAAGAAAGTGTAACTGTGATTGACAATGTGGGTGAGCTTGGAAGAATTGGAGTGTTGTTGAGGTTAGCCCATAGAAAACATTCTTCAACAGCATCCTGTTTCAAAGAAATTGAGACCTAGAGAAACCCGAGACTTGCGCCCATGTGCTCCATCTCCTCTGCTCTTACGAAGAAGGGGAATCTTCACCCTCTCTGAGGTTAGTACCTCCTCAAAGACCTTGCTATGAAATCCCCCTTCTGCACCATTCCCATCTAGAAACAAACATGCCTTAATATCGGCCACCTGAAGTTTTAAAAAAGCCTCCATTGACCCCCCCTCATCGTCTTCCAACTACCTCCCCATTTCTTTGCTTTCTCTCACAGAACACTCCTCAAAAGCATTGGCTAGAGGCACTGACTCCACTTTCCTCCCTCCCAGCCTCTCATTAACCTTCACCAACTGGAATTATCTCTGCACTACTTCATAAAACAGCTTTTTACCCAAGTTTCCAAAAACTTCTATCTTGTTCCTCTAATGAAAAACTATCCTTTCTCACCTTATTCTCCTTTAGCAGCATTTAACACATGCAGCCACTCTCTCTTTTGAAATACTTTCTTCTTCTCCTTCCGTGATGCCACACTCTCCTGATTCCTCCTGTCTCCTGATATCTCCTCCTCCTCTGCCCATTTACTATCTGATTATTGGAGGGCCCCCAGGACACATTTTTTCTTTCTGTACTCTCCTAGGTGAGTTCATCAGGTCCCATAGTTCTAAAGCCCATGAATATGCTGTTAACTCGTACATTTTTATCTCTGACCCTGATTGCTTTGTCTTGCTCCAGACTTGTTGGTTCAACTTTACATCCCACCAAACCTGCTCTTGTCTCCCTACCTTCCCATCTCTAAGAAGGGCTCTAAACTCACCGTCTCCAGTGCATCACTTCATTCAAGCCACTGTCTGTTATTTACATACTTACAATAGCCTCCCAACTGGTTTTTAAGCTTTAGCCATTGCCCTACTCTTGTCCATTCTCCACTGAAGAATATAACTACAACTTCTGTTCCTAGAATCAAGTAGTGAACTGAGCAAATAACCAACTGCTATTTAAAATTTCAAAGCACAAATGCTGATGATTTAATATTACTTTTCTCTAAAAGGTTAATTTTTGCAGTTTTAAGATTTACTAACAATATTTGATTCTTCAACCCATTTTTTAATTAAAAAGGAAAAGGGAAAAAAACCCCTTTACTATATATAGATATATCTATATCTGTATATATATCTATATCTATATACATACATATATATAATATATCTTTAGCATTGTTAGTTTTATTTTTCATGATAATTTCTACCTAATCTAATTTTACTTGGGTCAAATTGTATTTTCTGTTAAATGTCCGCAGTGTCAAAATGCCTGGGTTAAAATGTTCTGCTGTACTTTTAATTGCTTCTTATTATTTTCTCAGTCAGGATATCAATGTTAGCTAGAGCTGTAGCAATGGAAAATTATTGCTAAAACAGGTTTGACTTCAAATAGAAATTCCAGAAAGCCTAGAGACATCTTGGGGGGAGCAAATGTAAATTTAAGGGAAAAGGACGCATTTCTTCTTCAGGCAAAACATGTTATATAAAGGTGACTTCTGATTCCCTGGGAAAGAGCTCTTCCTTACCTTGGAACTTTTATTTCCCCTGGTAATCCAAGCTGGCTTCCTCTCTCTCCATAGCATTGAGTGCCTCTTGGCACAAACTATTGCCATCAACTATTCCACATCTATGTGAACAAGAGCCTTTGGAAGCAGGAACTGATTAAAATATATAATTTCCTTACAGTATTAAATATGACACCCTTTATTATAGTTTTTGATGGCTTGGTTTAAGTAACTGAAATGTATATATCTCTCATTATTAATTTTTGAAATGGTTTGGACTTTGCCTGCCTAGTCTTTCAAATTACATAGATAAAGTTGGCTTTTCTAGAATGGAGTTCATTTTATTTCCCAAATGTTTTTCTATTTTTGGATTTTCTTGAGGATCAGGAAGGTCGAATGCTATGCACTGTTGAAAGCTATCTGAGTCTTTGGGGGTGTTGATGTGACAACAACAGCAATAAAATATTTTCATAGCACAGTAAGTGTGTGTTGGACACTATTCTAATCGCTTTACATATGGGAATTTACTTAATCTACCCAACTACTCTTTGAGGTTGGTTTTATTTTCCCCATTTTAAAGGTGAGAAAACTGAAGCATAGGGAGGTTAAGTAACTTGCATAAACAAGCACAGTAAAGATCTGACACAAACTGCATAAAGTTTTCTATTTTAAAAAAGACTTTGTATCTTGCTTTTAACTAAAAACAAACTTTTGATTTCCCCACCTTAGGAAACGAAGTGAGCCTGTAATTTCCCACTGACATATCCTTGCTGCCCATAGATAGATAGAGAATGAAGTCTGAAATATTTGCTAATTATGGATTGATTCCTCCACTTGTTTGGTAGCTACCAAATCCAACAGAAAACTGAAGTGATTTCTCCACATCAGACTGAGACCACAGCTCCGATTCTCTTTCCTGACAGACTGCTTAGTTTAGGTCTTCTCTGTAGCACATGCATGTTATTCCTATAACCGACAAAACTGGTCATTATTGTTAAGGAGTTTGTGAGGACAAACTACATTCAGTCGAGATTTATTAAATGCTCAATCTCTTATTACTTAAACAGGGAAATTACATTTTCCCTCCCATTCCTGCTTTTCTCTGTCTGGCAGCACTGATTCCTCTCAATAGCCTCCCTCATTCCCACTCAGATCCCACATCAAAGATTCTCTTTTGGGTGGTGCTCAGCTTCCTGTATGATTGCTGCAGAAAACCAACGTTCTGAATTTTGGTTGAATGCTCTGTGTACAACCTGTATATCATAACCTCTAGTAGGGTTGCCCTGGTTTGAATTTTATTCCTTCTGTTCCCTCTGTACAGTTTATGAGACTGACTCTGGCTTCCTGGTGGTTCTCCATTCTCTCCACTTTGAATCAAAGCAGTCTGGGTAGGCTGTATTCTGTATTTTCTATCTCTTGATTTTCGGCGGTTGTAGGCATTTTTATTCAACAAGCATTTATTCAGGATCTATCATATGCCAGGTGTTTAGAGACTGAAGGAACCTTGAGGATCATCTTCAATCCCTTCCTTTTATAGGTGAAGGGTTGAAGTTCAGAGGTTTTAAAGGACTTGCCCCAGATAGTTAGTGCTGGGCAAGTATTAGACCCAGATCTTAGAATCTATGCTCTTTCAACACCATGCTTTTCTGCCCTTACACTTTTTTTTTAATACATTTATTTATTTATTTATTTATTTATTGGCTGCATTGGGTCTTCGTAGCTGCTCACAGGCTTTCTCTAGTTGTGGCGAGTGGGGGCTACTGTTTGTTGCGATGCGCGGGCTTCTCATTGCAGTGGCTTCTCTTGTTGTGGAGCACGGGCTCTAGGTGCGCGGGCTCAGTAGTTGTGGCTCACGGGCTCTAGAGCGCAGGCTCAGTAGTTGCGGCGCACGGGCTTAGTTGCTCCGCGGCATGTGGAGTCTTCCCGGACCAGGGCTCGAAACCTTGTCCCCTGCATTGGCAGGCGGATTCTTAACCACTGCACCACCAGGGAAGTCCTGCCCTTACACTTTTAATTGGGGGATCTTGGTTGTACCTAGACTTCCATAATATTCTTAAATTTCTCCTAAAAACTTAAAAATGTTAACAAGTGTCCCCTAGCTTTTGTAACCAGAGAGCAAGGATGCCTTATTATGCAAAATGGGTCCTGATTCCTACCTTATGTTTCCAGAGATTCATGATACATGTTTGCATATTAACAAGAGTTCCCACCTATTTATTTCTCTACTTCTGTAGCTACATATTTGCATTTTATCCCAGTTTGGTTTGCTCTTGTAGGATAAGGTGAGAGCAGAGCACTTCAGCACAAGGACAAGGGGTAAGGAGTATGTACTCTGTATAAATTGCATGGCAAGGGCGTCTATAGGCATTTGTAAGGACATACCCTTGACCATTTTTGTAATGCTTGAGAATATTCTGACAAATATGCTACCTGAGCCTGAGTCAGTTCCAGTAGCTGGAGAGATGAAAGGAGTTATAAAAGAATGGAACTATTTTAAGTGCAAGAAATTCCAATCAACAAATCCTTAAAGTTATACTCTTCTTTCTAAAATAATAGTTTCAGATGTAGATAGGTATAAGTATATATTATAGCCTAGGAATACAAAGAGCCCAGAAATTCTTTCTTTCCTCCTGCAACTAAAGGAAATCCTATAATGTTAATTTTTGAGCTTGGCATTCTTTTCCAGGTAACCAGGCCTGCCTTAATGCCAGAGGGTGGAACATTGAGGAATATAATTTTTCTATTCATTGAAGAAAGCTCTTCAGTTAGAACCACCCTTAGCAGAGAAAAAGCTAAGCTACTCAATTTTATTTTTAAACATAGATAAATAGTATCTTAGCAGCTCAGAACTTGCTGAGAAAACTGGATTGCTTAAATGGGAAAGTGCAGTTGGGGTTTGAGAGCATGAGCCGGAAGCAGGGACATGAGTAAGCAACTGGAAAACTTCAGCTGGAAACCTGGTAATTGGTTAATGTGGTTCACCTTTATTTTTCATTCTTTTGGTGAAGCTTTACTTTTCCTTTCTTTACAAACGTAGCTAACGTCTTCGTTTATTGAAAAAGAAAGCTGTTTGTTTTTTTATACTGATGAAACAACAGAACTACATTTAACTGGAAATGTGAAAAAATAAAGAATAAATTCTTATTTTTATTTTAAATAATAATTGTGTGCCAAAATTATTATTTTGAAATTAAAAATCAACCTCTGATTTAAAGAGACCAATTTAAATTGTTTTCAAAAATGAAATAATAATAATATACCTTCAAAATAGAAAGTTCTATCATGGCAGGTTTGCTCTATGAATCAATGTTATCATCTCAATTTTAATCACTGCATTGAAAAGAACAAGTAATTATTTCACACCAGTTCTTTCTTTTCCTTATCCCAGGAACTCCTGAAAGTTTTGATCATCCTTAAAGCCAAAAATACAAAAAATAGTATTATTTTAAAATATTTCTGATGTAATACTTAGCAGGTTATTTATTCTATACCAAAATATACAAGTAGTAAGAAGAAAAGAATTAATCACTCTTGCTTTCTTTGGATGTCTTCCATAAAACCATAAGAATAAGAGAGATGTGTGCCTGCAAGGAAAATTTCCATTGCACTGTAGTTTAGCATTGCTGACAAATTTTAATGTGCATTTAACTGGTTGGTATACTTAATGTTCCATACATAAATGTCCAGTGTTCTAGGATAGATTGTGGAAACAGTAAACATAGGGAATGTTTTCATAGTTACATGTCCCTCAGGAAGCAGAATTCCTTTTGACAGTAATAAACAATAATAATGAAGTTCTTGGAATACATTTTCAGGATGTTTGATTTTGAGCATTCAGAATACCAATTTGTCCTGAATTTGTGGGTGTCCTGTGTGTGTATGCGTGCTTGTAAGAGAGGGGGAGCCAAAGTCCATTTTGTTATGATATCAAGGTACGCACTTAAAGTAGTTTTACAAGCACATTTTCCAGAAAAACTGAGTTGATGCTGCCAAAGTCAGAGCTCATTAGGATCTACAGAACAAATAATTACTCAAGTCAGTGATTGTGATAAGAACCTTGACCTGATTGGTCAGATGGTCTTGTTAAATGCGATACTTAGCAGGGGCCTTTTTCTTTTTCTTGGTTACTCTGTCAAATAATTCTGGCTAAAGCAACATGTCCTGATAATATTGACATTTTACTCCAATACCTGACTTAGTGATATACCAGCCTAAATAAATATTCACAAAAAATTGTTAGTTATTTGTTAAACTTTTATAAACCTAGTTAAATGCTCTCCTGCAAATATACAAACCAATGTATTCCTTAAGCATAGGGAATATGATGTAAAAGTGCAATGCAAAAAAGTTGGCTTTTTGTGTAATGAACATATTAGACTGAGTCATTGGCATAACAATCTCTATCGATACTTTAAATATACTAAATATGGCATGCATGCTTATCAAGCTTCTGTAACTCATACCAGTTTCCCCTGTGCTTCATATATTCACTGCATCTTTTTGGGGTGCTTTTAAAAAAATTATTTTGTTGAAGTATAGTTGATTTACAATGTGATGTTGATTTCTGCTGTACAGCAAAGTGATTCGGTTATATACGTATATATACATTCTTTTTCGTATTCTTGTCCATTATGGTTTGTCACAGGATACTGAATATAGTTCCCTGTGCTATACAATAGGACCTTGTTGTTTATCCATCCTCTATATACTAGTTTGCGTCTGCTAACCCCAGCCTCCCACTCTATCGCTCCCCTACCCACCTTCCCCTTGGCAACCACAAGTCTGTTCTCTATTTCTATGTTCACTGCATCTTGATTTACATCATTTCAAGCATTTTTTCCCCTGAAGAATCTGCTGGAGAACCTTGACTGTGCAAACTCTTATCTGTTTTCTGTTCTATTCTTTTTGTATGTTTACTAAGTACTTAAACTATGAATCAGGTATAGTTTCTAGTATGAAACAAAGTAGCTCATAGAATAAAAATCTTTTCTAAGCAATAGTCTAGAATTGTGTGTGTGCATGTGTGTATGTGTGTGAATGTTTAAGAAGCACAGAACTAAAGACAGATTAGGGTAAAAGCCATATTAAATTTTAAAGGCAAGTTGTTTTCCAAAATTTCTGAAGTTCTGGAGTAGGTTTTCTGGAAGCTATGTGCGACATTACTTATTGAATCATATTTGTTGGTTTTCTAATGAGATTTGAGAACAGGGTTAAATTCAAATTAGTAAGAAAGATAAAACTAGCTTATTTGAACAAGTCTTTAAGCTAGCTCTGACCGTATTTACACATCTTCCTCCTGTGTGATTCACTATTTTCTTGACACACTGAATTTCTCCATCTCAGGTTTTCCTTTCTTTACCCACTGGGCCCAGGCTCTCACCAAGTCTAGCTCAAATGATACCTCCTTAATTTGAAGGCTTTCTTGGTGTCTTCAGCTGAATGTGAGCTGTCCTTCCATCACATTACCTGAGGTCTTTGTACTCTCCTTCCAGAACTCTTGGAATTCTTGCCGAGTTACAATATTGGTGTGTTCCCACTTCTACAGTGCAATTTCCTTCTCAAGAGGAGCACTGTTTCTTATCCATCTTGACCCTCACAGTGTAAGTGCTCAGTGAAATAAAATCAATTCTGTTCAGTACTCAGAGAAAACTGTTCAGAGGTCGAAATC